>NC_064816.1:83728297-83822663 GCF_023721935.1 Panthera uncia
GGGGGCTTTGCCGGGCCAGGCTGCTGAGGAGGGGGCTTTGCCGGGCCGGGCTGTTGAGGTGGGGGCTTCGCCGGGCCGGGCTGTTGAGCAGGAGTTTTTCCTGTCCCTGGCTGCTGACCCAGAGACTTTGTTGCCCCAACTTGCTGAGATGGAGTCTTTGCAGGCCCAGGTGGCTGAGCTGGAGACTGTGACCCAGGTTGGTGAGCTGGAGATTTTGGTGCCCCTGGCTGCTGGGCTGGGGGCTTTGCTGGCCCTGGCTGCTGAGATGGAAGTTTGTCTGACCCAGCCTGTTGAGTTTGAGGCTTCGCAGGCCCAACAGGCTGAGCTGGAGACTTTGGCCCAGGCTGCTGAGCAGTAGGCTTTGTTGTCCCTGGTGGCTGGGCTGGGGGCTTTGCTGTCCCCGGCTGTTGAGCTAGGGCCTTCGCTGGCCCTGTTTGCTGAGCTAAGGGCTTTGCAGGCCCAGGCTGTGCTGTAGCAAGTTTTTCAGGTCCAGGCTGCTGGGCTGGAGGTTTTCCAGGACCTCCCTGCTGAATAGGTGGTTTGGATGGGCTTTGCACAGAGGGTTTAACAGATTCTCCCCTTAGTGTGTCTGACTGTTTTGTCTGAGGCCTGGTTGCATCTCTTTGAAGGGGCAATTGTGCCTGGTCTGTCTGAGGAGCCTGCGTAAGCCCCTCAATTGGCTTTCCTGTCCCTGAAGGTTGTAATTTAATCTTCTCTGGTTGCTGAGAAGATACTGATCTGGGAGAGCCATCCTGCTGCAGTGGGACCCTCGCAGGTCCTTGCTGCTTAGGAACTGGCTTAGGTGACTGTTGTGGTGGAGGTTTTGTGATTCCTTCGGGTTTTCCTTGTTCTTTCTGAGCCATTTTCTGTTTCTTGGCAGTTTCTTCCTGGGATGAATCAGTGTCTGATATCAAATCAAAAGGATTAAATTTATTTACAACCGAGGAGACAGCACTTAAAGGGTTAACCTCTGAGAGGAAGCCAGGCATCATACTAGACTTGTGCTCTTCCTTCAGATCAGTTCTGGACTTTGATTCTTTCAAGCTAATAGTGGAAGGACTCCTTCCAGGCAACTTCTGCTCTGACCTCAAAGTGTCTGTAGTTCTACTCTTACTGAGACCAGGCGGAGCTGAACGCCCTGGGTCCGGCGGTTTCCCTGATTGTTTTGGAGGATGACTACTATCCAACTCTTGTTTCCTAGAAGAGTGAAACAAAAAGAAGTAAAAATAATGGAAATTATCCCAACTCTAAATAATATGAAAAAGCTATTACTTTCTTACAGTCTCAAAATTACGCATGTATAAATATAATTAGAACACATTTTTGCAGTCTACTGTACGTGACCAGAAAAGGTTTAATCCCTCTGTTACTTTCTTTACATGGGTAGAGATTTTCAACAAGAAGGTAAACAAAAAGGGAAAAAAACAAAAATAATACCTGCTACCGTAAGTCATGAAAACATAAGAAATCTAGCTAGACATTATTTATAATAGTTTATTTACATTTACACTTAATAGAATCCAGCCATACTTAACACCTAATTATATTAAATTGATAAATCAAGGCAATGCCATGTTCTAGTACGTTCATGTTCAAAGAATGTTATTCTTCCAAATACTAGCAGCACCAAGAATTAAAACTAATCATTTTAAAATGTGGGAGTTTGTTCCAAACTTTTTTTTTGATGTTGTTTGTGTGTCTTACTTGATTACAAGAATTAAATTAGTCACATATGGCATGTGTGACATCTGGGAAATGTTTAGTAAAGGAAGTTATGTCAGGCATTTCCAGGGGCTGAGAAAGTTGATAGTCTATTCAATTTTACTCTGTCTACAAAGAAAATATCCATTAAATATTATCCTTATTAAACTTCATAAAATGAAAAGTCCTACTTTGATTAGAAATTTTTGAGAAATAATTCCCTATTTCTTGTAGAAGAAAAATATTATGTCATTTAATTATTATTCCAATAGCTAATACTTAATGAGATCTCTATGCAAAATAACAATTGATACTTACAGAATCTCGAGATATAGCCTGGTATACAACTAGTAATAAGCTGGTTGTGACCCCATTTTTGAAGGTATTGTTACTTTTCTCAGAAGAAAATATATAATAATCTCTTAATGTTTTGTGTAACACTCTTGCCACTGTTAGGCTATTAGTAATATTATTCATTATTAACAGCTTTAAGAATGTAACTAATCTGCAAAATTTCTTTTAATTCATAGACAAATATACATGATGGATTTTTTTTAAACAGTTTTGGAAACATGATCACTTTTAAATGACTATGGCTAAATAATTGTAAGTTTTTACTTTTAGCCAAAAATTAAATACATTAATTTTTTTTAAATAAGCCATTCTTCACTGATAAAGTTGCAACTAAAAAGAATAGGATATATTAGAATTGTTAACAAATAAAATTATAAGTATTGCATTTGATAATGTAGCTTTTTAATTTTGGAAAAGATTTATTTATTTTTAATTAAAAGAAAAAAGAGAAAGTTATTCAGTAGCACTTAAAATATGAGATAATCACAACAAAGTTCTATAAGTTTTGTTTTGTGAAAATTTACTTGCTAATGGGCCAGATTATAAATTTTTAATTTCAGATCATTTAGTACATAATATGAATTAAGTTTTTGAAGTTCCCCAAAGGATACAGAAATTTGAGTTAGATCAAGTCATAAGGCATAACAGAAAGAAACACAGAAGCATTCCCTCTAGTTAGCAACAAGTCCAAAGGAAATAATCTATACAAGCCAAGGTACGTAAGAAGTGATTTTCTGATAAAAGAGAAATAAATAGAATTCCTAGTTTTGGCAATTCCCTCCAGGGGAAAAAAAAAAAAATTAGGAAATTTGAGATAACTGAAATGAGGAACTAAAATTATTACCCTAATTAATTCCAACAGTTCTAAGATAGTTATCTTTTAAAAAGCTACGTATTTCCATTTGGGAAAATGATTTTGAATGTTTCTTTACAGGCCGCAAAAGCCATAGTAAACGACCTAAGATGGATTATTTCCAGAAATTCCACTGTTTAGATCTTCACATTATTCTGGAAATGATCCACATTCAATTAATGAAATCTACCACTCCTATGAAAGGGCACATTCTTAGGAACTTCGTTAGAGAAGTCCCTGTCTTATGAGTAATTATTAGGCATTTTTTTGAATTGGTTCCCTTGTGGAGTCCTAGAGACCTACATTTAAACAGAGTACAAAAGAAATCTATTCTTAATTTAACGAAATCCTCTTGAAAATACTATTAAGCTTAATCATTGTTTGTGTTATTTCACAGAATCCAGCCTATGTACAAAACAAATAAAAAATGAACTTTGTGAATACCAAGTAGTTGTGTTATCAACACCAAAATTCAAAGCAAGCTGCTTCCAGCAGAAATTACAATTGTATGTACTTCCTACAAGTATAGGTTATACAGTCTAACAAAAGCCCTGAGAAAATACTGACACAGATATGAAGATTGCCCTACAACTTAAACTAATTTCAGTTACTAGAATGATGTGAGTTAATGTAAAACATAGAGATGTGGATGTGAGAAATAGAAGGACAATCATTAAAAGAGATATAAGCTTAATCCTGAACAAAAATATAAGGATGTCTTAGCTAACTATGGTCTTTCAGTGAAGTTTTGTTTGGTGTAACAGTTGCTCTGTCAAAAACAAACATGACGAAAATGCAATCTGTGCCTTGTAAACTAGACTGGGACCTCCTAGAGAGGGAATGTGTTTCACTCATCTTTGCATCACTAGAACCGAATCTGTTAACTAGAGAGCATGTTTGATGAGTGAATGAATGAACACATGGATGACAATGAATTGATGAATGTATCAGGTTTTTGTTTTATGCTAGATTAATGCTTCATCAATTATTTTCAAAGTCTTCTGCAGTCCTTCCAAGGCATAAGTGCAAACATTCTATATGCATTTTAGAACCTGGGCTTGGCTTGCTACTCTAGGAAGAAAAAATGTTTGTTGAGTTGTCTACCAGTTGGAGAGATGCAAAGGAATACTAAAGAAAATAACAGATTCAGTCAGAATTCCTATGAAATATTCTGCTAATCAGAAGCACTTTTCAGTAAAGCCCTTCTCAAACCTGTAGTTGTAAATAGAATGAGTTGACCAAGTAATAAAATTGTCTTCCCCTGGGTCTTTAATAAATCAAAAATTCAGGAACATTTTGTTTGTAACCTGTAACTTCTAGCTTGTAACTACCCATGCTTTAAACAACCTCCTCTTTCATTACTACTGTCATCACCAGATTAGAATTTTTCTTTCATCATTTAGCAGAAAAAAATATTTCAGCTACAAATGAGGTAAACAGTATTCAAGGCTAAGAATATAAAAGCAGTTGGAATGCTAAAAAAAACTTTTTAATGGAACACATCAGGCAATGACACTTGACAGTGCTGAGTCACATAAAATTTTTGATATTAGAAATACAAGCAACTTCAGGAGTATCTATTCATTTTTATACTGTAGAGGATACTAGGGCTTAAAGTGGCTAATAGATTATCCAAGGCTATAAAACTAGCTAGTCACAGGGGCACCTGGGTGGCTCAGTGGGTTGAGCCTCTGACTCTTGATTTCCACTCAGATCACGATCCCAGTGTCCTGGGATTGAGCCCTGCATCGGGCTCCGTGCTGAATGTGGAGCTGCTTAAGATTCTCTCTCTGTCTCTGTCTCTCTGTCTCTCTCCATCTCTGTTTCTCTCTCTCCTTATGTCCCTCCCCTGCTCACACGCTCTCTTAAAAAAAAGAAAAAAAAAAAAAAAACAGTCACAGATATCTAGTATCCGGACTCCTGGTCAGGGTGGGGAGGGGAGTGGGAGTTCCACTGACTTCTCCACATGTAAAAAAAATGTAGATACATCAGAATAACTCCTAACAGTGCATAATTCAATACACAATTTGTCTGAAGCCATCACTGCCAGTGCCACCACTGCTGAGATTGATATTATTACTCTTTACAGAGTTCCTTCAAATTAAAATTCAAACAAAAATATCCCTGTCAACTTTTAACCAATCCTCACAATGATTCTACAAGATAGGTAAAACAAGTGTCACTTGCCTTATTTGAAGCAAGGAAACTGAGGCACAATGGCTGAAACACATATACAATTTGCCTTGAGTCAGTTAAAATGAATAGGATAAGAACTTAGGGTTTTGGGGTCTCAACCCTTATTTAAAAACAAAACAAAATACTTCCATGTCTGACACACTTAACCCCTTCAAACCTTAAAAAATTGGATACGCTTTTTTATATATACTTAGAGTGCTTCTAAAAATCTGAATCTAAACCAGGTGTTTCTTTGGTTATCCCATGCGGGGATAATAAATTTGCAAAAATTATGCATCTTTTATAAACATAATTCAGTAAAATATAAGGTTTTTAAAAATCAGAAACATATTGTTTATCTGTTGAGATGAAGCTTTCACCAATAAGTTTTGAGACCACAGATTACCTACTAATAATTCTACTCTAACAAAATTATCAATGGAGAATCTAAGTACTGTATAAAACCAGTTTCATAGGCTGAAATAGTATTTTTCAGCCACCCTCTGAACCAAAGAAAAGTTAGGATTGCAGAAATGAAAGCTCAAACTTTTTCTTGGTCTATGTAACCAGGGTGCTAAACCTGTTGCATGTACATATTAGGAAAAACTATAGAAGAGCTGACATACATTTCTAAAAAGCTAATAGAAGTACTGTACCTCGTTATTATCCCATAAAAATATAATATATGAGCATTCAAAATTTTTCCCAAGTTTTCATCAGTAGAGAAAAATGGTGCATATCATAAGCTGTTAAGACTTAAGATAATGGATAGAAAAGGCTTTATACCAAAGAAACAACCCCATATATTACTAGTTAGAAAAACAGATTTAATATAAAGGGTCAGGTTTTTACTAGTAGTGGTGGCTTCATTTCAAGAACACAGGATTTTTAGCTGATATATTGTGGAAACTTAAGATTTTATGTTAAAAATATTGCAACTATCCATGACACTTCTCCTACGTTAAAAGTTATTTGATAAAATTATATGCATATACGTATATGACAGCTTCTAAGTTAAAATATTTTTATGAAATAGAGGATAAGAATCTACACCTACAATATCCAGATCTTTCAATATCTCAAATGAAAATTGTAGGTCTCCCTTCAGTCAACATAAAGCAGGAATGGTTTCAGGACAACGGACAGAGAACTGTTCGCTAAGGGAGGGTGTAAAGTTAAAGGGTTTGTTTACAATAATAAAGGCAGGGCAGGCACAATGATTATACCCTCTTAGGGCTCTAATTAGAAAACAACTAATTTATTAGATGAAGCAAAATGGAGAGCTACAGAAGGAAATTAATACGGTAATATTACAGAATAGCTGTTAATTGCCTGTGCAAGTTGTCATTTATTTGGTTTGACTTGAAAACTATGTACTGGAAACTAATTTTAAGATAACACAAATTCACATGTTCTAAACTGTAAGATACTTTTGCATATAAAAGAGCAATAGTTTAAAAAATAGCATATGCTAATTCAGAAATACATGTACAGCACCTGCTCCGCTGCGACCGAACCATCTGTCTAATGCCATAATATATTTTAGGGTCCCTCATTGAATATAAAAGGTGTGTTCATTCTATACCTTCTACCTAAACAGCTCCTTTTCTCCTCTGGGGCTGGGGTGGGAAGGAAGGACAAATCACCTCCCAGGGAATTAAAGGTATTGTTACAGAAATATTTCAGACATCATTCACAGAGAAAAAGACGCCGAAATGACTGGGGAGGTTTAAACAGAGACAGGTAAACACCCAGTTCTATCCATTTCCCAACACGTCCGTTTTGTATTAATGGAAGACTTCCAGATTAGTAAAACACTGGAGGGCGTCTCTCCACGCCATCCTAGGGGAAAAAGGTTCCAAAAGGCCAAAAATCACAACCTAAAATCACAGTTCCAGGAATGCAACCCTTGACTATCCCACTAGAAACTCTACAATGCATCATTTTTATTCTGCCCAGAGAAGGCTTATGATCTCTTTCTCGTCACCCCATTAGGGAAAATAAAATGAACGGAAACCACATATATGTACTGCCGTGCTGGCACATACGGGTTGGCACATATGTGCACGGGAAGCTGTACATATATGCCTGGACATATACATCATGCTGTGCGTGCCTGTGCATGGAAGACGGCTCCGCAGCGGCCGGGGGAACGCTTCCCTTGGGCAGCCCCTGCGCCCTTGACATGACAGCGGCGATCTGTCTCCTCTCCTCTTCGCTCAGCTGGCTCAGATCCGCCTCCATGCCGGCCGGGATCACGGTGTGCAAGGAGCTCCCCGCCCCGCCAGCCCCTCCTCCGGCCGCCGCCGCCGCCGCCGCCGCCGCCAGCCCTTCCGGGAGCCCTTCCCCTTCCAAGCTCGCCTCGTTGCCCATGGCTCAGAGGGACTCGGGGCCGCTGCGCTCCCTCCTTGCGCTGCGTCCCCGTCGGGAAGCCCGCGGCCCGACGAGCAACCGGAGCCGGGGTCCGCCGTGGGGCGTGCAGGCGGCCGAGTCCCAGGGCTCGGGACCCGGCACCGCTGCCCGGAACGCCAGGCGGGTGTTAGTCCCGCTCGCAGGTGACGCCCGCAGCTGGTGCCTCCTCCATGTTGGACAACTCCCCGAAGCCGCCTCAGCGGCCGGAGTCGGGAGAAGCAGGTCTGAGCAGTGCCAGCCGGGCGCCGTCCGCCCCTCCCACCGCGCCCCGCCTCCTCGCCCGCGCCCTCGCAGTGCGCATGCCTGTCTCGGAACAGGTGATGGCCGCACCCGCGCCCATCCCGTTCTGCGTCGCTCTGTATCCTTCCACACTCTCAGCACCGATTTAAAGGAGCCCGGGGAGAGCGCAGCTGAAAACCGGGACAACAGCCGGCGTTTCTTTCAGGCATATTTCAGGATGCCTCAACCTGAGTTTTAGCGGATTACAGTCAAGGGGTGGGGAGGGGCTGGAGGGGAGGTGTCAGTTTCCTTCTTTGATTCATGGGATCTGTAGTTTCAAAAAAAAAAATTTTTTTTTTGTTTTTTTTTTAAGGGAGCGTTTTTAAAGATTTTAGTAATGGATTCAGGTAACGAGATTAACAGGAGAAATCTCTGATGCCTTTGGGACAAATTTCCCCAAAGGAGCCGAAACTGGACCTTTTCACTTAGGACTTTTCCAGAATAATTACATTAAAACCTTAGGTACAGCAACCGCAAGGAGGTAAAGTTTTTGAATGCTTATCATTGTATTGTTCCCTAAAGGGACTACACAAAAGTAAGGGGTTACGGGAAATTATGGAAGAGATACTGTAGTAAAATTCAGATTGTAGAGTATTAAAATGTTCAAGTGGTGTGAAATTTTGAAAACATGAATTCAGTCCTTTTTTTTACAAATGGACAGAATAACCAAAAAAGTGGAATTAATCTGTACAGACACACACAGATGGCTAGCAGCAGAGTTGTAACTAATAACCCATCCCCACTCACCCGAAACGCACAAATTCTTCTTGCTACATTTCCTCAAAGGGAATGTTTTCCTTCAACACCGAATCCACAACCCCAATTTTACTATCTACCTTTGCTAACAAAATGGACGTAATGTCTCAGTTGTTGAGATTAATCAAAAGCTAACAACGGGAACGAAAAAATAAATAGAAATGAATAAATTGCCCTGAGAGTTTCTAAGTGTTTACAATAAGCGTTATAAAAGTTTTATATTTTGCATTCCACCAGTATCAAAACTAAAAAATGGTTCAGTTATAAAATTTGTGACACTTTTTTTTTCATGTTTATTTATTTTGAGAGAGAGTGCTGGCACAGTGGGGAGGGGCAGAAAGAGAATCTTAAGCAGGCTCCACACCCAACTGGGGAAGTGGGGTGGAGGGCAGAGTGTTCCATCTCATGAATCCTGAGATCCTGACCTGATTCAAAATCAGGAGTTGGATGCTTAACCAACTGAGCTATGCAGACACCCCAAAGTGTACTGCTTTTAAAAAAGTCCAGTCATCAGATGAAGTTTCACTGCTGGTTGGGTTCCCATAAAAACTTTGCATAAAGTTTAATTCTCTTACAACACATTGAGATGTGACTTCCAAAGTCAAAGCTACAAAGTCATGCTTTGTAAAGAGAATGCTTTCACCTCATACAAACCAATGACATGAAGCAACCTAACATTCTGAGGGGCACGTTTGGAGACAATATGTTATCATCATATTTCTAAAAATGAGTTTGCCTCAAAAAAGATATAATCGGTACATAATCCTGAATCTCTGACAAAATGAGTAACTGCTCCAATGCCCAGGCAGCCCCTAGGAATCAAACTCTAGTTTTGTGACAAAAATACATCCTATGTATTCACATCCACAAACGACGAAGTTAAAAAATTGCTAGGATGAGCACTCTTTTCAAAGTCTAGCCTCAGAATAATGATTAAACTAGAAAACAAATGGTTAATGCTATATTCTCTCTTATTATAGATGGAAAGGAACCTTTAAAGTAATAAGAAAGAAATAAGTGTTAATCAATATGCAAAGTAGTGTGCAGACTAAACAAGAAGTCATAACCTGTAAGATGGGAGTATTATAGCCCATTGCGAAAACATGTGCATTCACCTTCTCCTTCCCTCCTCTCCCAGGAGGAAACATCAGAAAACAGGGAAATGGGACATGTGGTAGAAAGAGTGAATGCACTGTGAAAACAAGTGGGAAACATTTGGGTTGTTGACTTTGTAAAATAATTTTGCCTTTAGGATCTTCATACCTGTGAGTTTCTAAAAATGTTTAATTTTTCAGCCTTCCATTCAGGCTTAACAGTTGCTTGTGCTTGGGAGGTGTTTCAGATCTAAAGAAAAACACTAGAGCAAAAGCCAGGTGCTTTGCTTGTGTGCGAATTCTCAGAATTCTGGGAGTACAAGGATGAGAAGTCAAATGCTATAGATAACTTTATGGAGTTTGTTCTTGCTTACCCAGAAAAAATGTCACAGTTTCATTCTGCAAATTAACTAATGGTGCTATATTCAAAATCTTTGTTGTTCCCTGTTCATTATACTTACCGTAAATATTTATTTGAATTTGGATTGATTTAACAAGCTGATAGTTCAGCTCCAATTCACTCAGCCTGATAGGTAAGTCATAAAAGTGATCAATTTATGAACACCTTCACTGCTATATACCATTATGTCTTTCTAAAATGGCTTCTCAACTCTAGAAAACCAGATCTTTTCCGTTGTTTACTTCTTGCCTCCCTTCCCCAGGTAGGTTCTATTTTAGTAGATTAGAACAAATCTAAATGTGATAATTAACAACTAAATATGACTAGATAATGAATGCTTGGCATGAAATTGCCCAGTCTACCCATGGTCCTCACAGATACCACTCAACCCAGGATAAAATCGAATAGACCAACTTGTATGTCACATGCGCAATACTTGAATGAGTTCAGGGTCTGCAAAAATTAAACTCAGAATAGTCTTCACCAATATAGAAAAATGTGTAGTCTCACTAGTCTTTAAAAACCTACAATTAAATAATCCTTGTATAATTTAATTTATCCTTTTATTTAAAAATAATAGCATGTATTTATTAAACTCTATTTAGTAAGCAATTATCTTAATATGGGCGTATTTATTAAATGCCCATTATATCTCTATTAAGACCATTTTAATGGTGCTAGTAAGTGTTTTGTAAAATAGGCCCTTTCATAAGCTAAATTTGTGAGTATAAATAGATTCAACCTTTCTGGAAGATAATTTAGCAATATCTATCAATAGCCTTAAAAAGAGTCATAATCTGTGATACACTTCTGGAAATCAGTTACCAAAGAGACTGAGTTACAAAAATGACTGTGGAAAAAAAATGTTCCCTAGAGAATTATTTTTAATAGCAATAAATAAAAAGGCATTACTGCCCTCATAAATAAGAATGGAAAAGTAAAACCTGGTACAACCAGATGTTTGTATTTTATGAAAATATTAATTTAAAATAATGCTTTTAATTTTTCTTAACATTACTCATTTTTGAGAGACAGAGAGAGACAGAGCATGAGCGGGGAAGGCGCAGAGAGAGAGGGAGATACAGAATCTGAAGCAGGCTCCAGGCTCTGAGCTGTGGCACACAGCCCGATGCAGGGCTTGAACTCATGAACTGCGAGATCATGACCTGAGCCGAAGTCGGATGCTCAACCAACTGAGCCAACCAGGCGCCCCTAAAATAATGCTTTTAAAGAGTTCATTATAGGAAAAAATTCACAAAGTATACATAGGATAAGTTTTCATAAACTTATATGATCACAATTGTGCAAAAAAAAAAAATTAAACTACTAAAATGCATAGAAAATAAACCCAGGAAAAAAATCAAATAAACCAACGAACAAAACCCATACAAGTAAAACCTAGGTTTATGAGAATAATTCATTCCAGAAACATGCTTGTAATTCAAAGCATATCAAAGCAAATTTCATGAACCATTGGCTCAGTTGTGATCATGAGACATTTGGCCTCATGTACTATTTGTATTACAAGACATCACTCATTTGTTCAAGTTAAAATTTATTAGCAATGTTTGTTCATCTTGAGAACACTCACAGAACAAGTTACTCACAATTCAAGGTTTTACTGTGTATTTAATAAGTAATCTTACTTTTTCTTCCTAATTTTCTGTATTTTCCAAAATGAATTTGTCGATTTTTCTTTATGGTATAAGAGTCCCAATAATTATGAGTAGTCATTTTTAAAAACCACAAAAACAATGAACTTGGGTGAAGCTAGGTAAGCAAAATTCTAACATCATTTTGTAGCAAATGCCTATGAAGAAACTGGAAAAAAAAAAAAGTGCCACGGTATATAGGCTAATAGTGATTTCGTGTTATTTGATGAGTGGTAAAACTTAAAGTATTCTTATACTTTCTATATTTAAAAGACCATGCATTTTAGTGTATGCATGGATGCATATATTCATGTTTGTGTAAATATAGACAGTCTGACATTTTTATATAGGTACATACCTTTTTTTAATGTTCCTTCTCTAGTGGAAGGTAAGAGAAGATTGTGTTAATTTAGTGGAGCAAGAACCTGCAGTGGTTTAAGGACCAACTTCATTTTTGGCTGTGGTTGATCTGCTTCTCAATTGCAGCTCTAAGCCATTTTTTGTTAGCTTTTCTTTAAAATGAGATTTGCAGCTACAGTGGAGGAAATTCAAGTGAGATTATAGTTGATTATGAACTGGCTTCTCAATTTTGAGAAAAAAAACATGAGAAGTATTTTAGAACAAAGTTTGATAAATTTATTTTTGAATTGTGACATCTGGACTATCAGGCAGTTGTGGGGTTTTTTTGTTTGTTTCCCCTTTTATACATATTCTACAGCAAAATATAATTTAAAATAAAAGAAAAAGTTAATTGTACTTAAAATATGTTCCTATGGGTACAGGATGTATAAAATATTATGAATAGGGGCACCTGGATGGCTCAATGAGTTAAGCAGCTGACTCTAGATTTTGGCTCAGGTCATGATTTCGTGATGATGAGACGGAGCCCCTCACTGGTCTCTGCACTGGGCCTGGAGTCTGCTTAAGATTCTCCTCACTCTGCCCATCCCGCATATGCTCGCTGGTGCTCATACTCTCTCTCTCTCTCAAAAATAAAATAAAATAGAGGCACCTAGGTGGCCAGTCACTTAAGCATCCGACTCTTGGTTTCAGCTCCGGTCCTGATCTCATGGTTCCTGAGTTCCAGCTCCACTTGAGATTCTCTCTCTCTCTCTCTCTCTCTCTCTGCCCCTCCCCTGCTCACTCTGTCTCTCAAAATAAATAAACTTCAATAAGTAAGTAAACAAATAAATGAAATGAAATAAATTTAGTTACTATGCCACTTTACACTAGTACTTTTTAAGTTGAAAATTACCAACAAGTCATGATGTTATAACATAGATGATTCAGCATTATGTATTCACCTGTTTCATAAATAGACTTTAGAATTCAGAACCTACTCCCTACTCTTTGGAAAATGGAGACATGTATGCACGTCCTAGTTACATGATGTTTTGGTTGACAATGTCTGACTTTAAATCCCAGCAGCTCTGCCATCTTACATCTATTTGGGTTAGCGAGTCACTAGCTTTTTAGAATGTGGGGCTCCTCAACTGTAAAAATGGAGACAATAATATATACTACCTCTCTGGGCTCTTGTCATAGTTACATTAGAAAAAGATGTGAATGCACTTTTGAACCAAGAAACATATCAGTACAGTTGTGGCAGATTGTTACAATACTTGTCCTAGATGAATCACACCTCCCTGTGTCCACTGCCCTTTAAAGTGGGACTGCCATGCTTCCCATCAAGATATACTGTTTCCTCACCCTTAGACTGGAGCTGAACCCCTATCTTATTTTTATCAAGAGAATGTAGTGGGAGAGGCATGTAACTTGCTAGGCTAGCCTTCCTATATAGCCCTCTTCATGCTCAGAGACCACCATAATCTAAAGAAGCTCAGGAGGTGAGACTCCATGAAGAGAGGAGCCCAGCTGCCCCAGTCTCCAGCGATCCCAGCTGAGGCCTTGATGAGTCCCGCTGGAGAACCCTCCCTGCCTCAGAGAGCATATCTGCTGGCTACAGTCACATCACTGAGCCAGGTGAGACCAGGAGAACTGCCCAATCAGCCGAGAGAATCAGGAAATAGAATAATAGTTATTATAGTAATTATTGTCTTATTTTAAGTCACTAACTTTTGGGGGTTTTAGTCATTTAACTGATATTCCAGTTTTTACACATTATGATTATGCATAATCTTTCAAAATTCCCTTTTCATTCTTTTGCTTCTAGTGACTATTTTCCCATTTACTGTCCAGATGGACTTGAGTTATTTGTTCAAAATTTCCAAATACCACCCTTCTAAACTATAAATGGGAAAGAGCCCAATTATGCTGAATACTTACGTACTTGTTTCGTGAAAGGCTCAAACAAGAAAATATATGGGAAGATCATTTTTCAACTATGTAATGCTATCCAAATATAAAGTTATATAAAAAGATGAAAAATTTATGCATGAGAATGTTTCTGAGAAAGACCAATGTATTTATTTGAGAAACTTCTGGGAGAGGAGGCATTCTTAAGGTCCTACTCAAGATGGTGGCTAGATTAACAATTTACAGATCCTTGGGATTAGAGGTTCAAAAATATTTTTAAGATTTTTTTAAAAATATGATACAAAAAGTATACATTATATAACAGTGACTTTAATATCTATCTAGTAAAACCTGTTAATATTCACATTATCCTTCAAAGGAGTCAGAATCACATCAGCTAGAGGATATTCAGTTTTACCTAGCCTGGTGATGGACTGCAGCTCAGACATCTTGAAAAGTTAGGGCTTTCTCTGAATTGCTCTGTATTTCAGAATAAAGAGAGCAACTTGAATTGGTTGAGTAGCATGGGTTCGAAGTCAAAAGTAGAGAAATGTATGAGGATGAAAGGAACCTGATGCCACTTACTTTGTGGAAAGGTGAATTAGAAGTGTCCTCACTGCTACCCTCTAGTGGTGATGTGGCATAGGGGCCTTTGCAGGACTGACCTGTCCCTGAGGATCCTAGGTGGTTCCTGTAGATTGTACAATGGAAAGCCCAGCTCCGTCTCCCTCATGCAAATTCCAGGAAAATTTACATTACTAAGGAATTTACGCATTATTGATTCTTTGAGGGAGGAGAGAGGTGAGGAGTGGCACAGAAAGAGAAGCAAAGATTTATATCTGACTTGATACACATTAAAAATATAGGCAAGGTACATACGATGTATACGCACGGGAGCTGGAAGACAAAAGATTTTTAACATCTGTGGTTCAGTCATTATTATCATATGGGCTGAAGTGTAAAGTCTGTAATGGTTTTCAGAGAGTCCCATAATTTTCCCATATGCTAATTCCAAGTTCATGGGATAAATCTTTAGAAAGTTTTGCTCTTGTCTGTCTGCAAGCAAAGAAAGAATAGATGAATTTTAATAGGGATATCTCAAGTGTAATTGGAAAAATTTACAAGTTACTCTTTCAATAATAAGTCAAAACCCTGAGAGAATATTATGTTTATCTATAGATATTTTGAAAAGGATCAATAGTTGGCCCTCATCTCAGACAAATTATATCAAAATCTTGATGGAAGGGCATGACATTTGTATTTTTAAAACTCCCCAGATGATTGTATTATAGAGCTTGGGGTGGGAAGTACTACTTCGAAAGGATAGAAGATTTTAATGTCAGCATTACAAGACTGAAGACAAGAAAGAGGCACTTGGGAATCCATGTAGACTTTTCTTTGAAGCTGAAGCCGAAGGCATCATCAACATAGTTGCCATCGTCAGAAATTATTTTTTTAAGAAAAAAGCAAAAGTCACAGATTTACTCTTCAAAAATGGTAGCCTATCTGCATTTGGACTATGGTATGCAATTCTGGTCACTGCATTTTGAAAAATGTGCAATAGATTTAGAGAAGCACAGCAAATCAAAGAAAAGAAGACATAAAATCACTCTAATCAAGAAGACTGAAGGGGTGAATCTAGAAGAATAAGAGCCTCCTACTGAAGAACGCGAATTCAGGACATGTTTACCCAAATGTGCTAAACTAAAACCAAGGGGATTTTAGGACACATGGAAAAGACATGATTAAGAAAAAAATAGTAACAGGATATAGCACATGTATGGATGGATTTATATATCATATTAGAATGGATAATCCTAATTCTTCACTAACATCACTTTTCTCCTCTTTGGGACAAGTAGCTACACACAGTTGCCAGCTTCTCTTGCAGTTCTACGTGGCCCTGTGATCCAGCTCTACCCGATATAAGTATGCTACTTCCAGGACCAACCAAAGGAATTCTGGTATGTACACCTCCATGGGTGACAAAGTTGGAGACTAGGGTTTATGTGGATGGAAGATGGCAGAACCATTGGGTGGATTCCATTGGGAGAGTTTCCTCAATGACCACGTATGGAATTCTGCCTTTCCACCTAAGACCACCTTCCCTGGGACAGTTTGTGAGTGAGGGAGGAGGAAACATATATATTACAGAGATACGTCTATACAGGAGAAAGTAACACCAATAAAATACATTCCCTCCTTATCCTTTCCACATCAGTGATCCCGATTCCACTTTTCTTTTGAAATAGCAAGACACAAGACAGGTAAATCTGGGTGCTTCAGTGACTCTTGAAAATGCCATGCTCACTTTTTCTCCAGTTTCCGTTTTTCCTCAATATGGCAAGATTGTCCCCTCACTCCGATCCATCTATGCCTTTCCCCAGGCCAAACCCATTCATCATCAGAAGACCTTTTCCTATTGTGAAGCTGCTACTGTTCTCAATCATTATTTGAAAATCTTACTCATTTGGCATTTTTTTACATATAGTCTTCCTTTCTTTGGTGAACTGTTTCAGAACTGAGTTTTTCAAGTAATGCAACAATGTTTTTATTTCTCTTGCCGTCCCATCAGTATCTAGTGCACATAGTGAATGCCCAACCAACAGACATCAAATGCATTACTTAATGAGATGTCTTCAGGTTAAAAATGTGAATAATGCAAAACAGACATTAGGTTATTTTGTGGGGGACTTCTATAAATGAGAAATAAGGGATGGCCTTCATTGAGGTGAAGAAATCCTATAATGATACAATTTTTAACTCATAAATATTATATATTTAATGTATCACCAAGGCACTCTGTTAAGTATCTTATATATGTTTTGATCTCCATTAATCCTTCTGACAGTTTTATTACGTAACTATTGTTTTGTCCACTTTATAAGTGAAAATATAGAGATTAAGGAAAGTTATTTCAATTTCTCAAGGTCTTTTAACCAGCAAATAACAAGAGAGAATTCAAACCTCACCCAACCTGAATCTTATACCGACTGCTTTCCTCACTTAAACTATCTTCCATTTCTAATTGTAAAAGATAGTTCCTGCTAAAGAGCACATAGACTCATGGGGTGGTATATCCTATGGCCACTGTCAGAACTTGGATAATACACTTAGTATACTGGAAGTACATATACTTTCTTTAACAAGCTAACCCAAAAGTATAATAAGTGGAAAATGGCATTTGGTCCTTTGTCCAAGAAATATTCCAGGCAGCCAAAGAGAATAAAAATAAATAAGGATATTGAAAAAAATATAATGAAAGCACTTCTCATTATTCAGATTTTATAGTAGGATTTAATAATAAATTGTCTTTATCATTATCAATTTATCATGTTTTATTTGCAGTTAGGGCTAGATGCTTTGACTTCAAATCAGACGGCAAGAATTTTATGTTCACCATTTCAGGAGCCATTTGGGGAATGTTTAATTTTATTCCATCCAAGCTCTAGATTTGCCAGGTTAATTATTGATGAGTAAGCGGAGGATGGAAAGGATTTTATATAATCCTGCCTGAGGCTTCCCATGTCTTCCCCCATCCGACTTACAGCTCATATAAAAAGATCAGTGTCTGCTCTTGGCAGATGGTCCATAACCTGCCTATAATAATAATACTTCATGTTTTTCATTTATTGCAGGGATCTCAAACTTTTGAAAACCAACAGCCATACAACACAGCAACAATCATCATAGGTCTGTTTTACAAATGGTTAACCTGTAGAAATGAATCAATGAGCCAGACTCCAGCATACTCTTGAGTCATTTACACCTGCCACCAGAGAAGTTTTATTTTTCACACATGTTATGCTCATCATCCATAAGACCAAAGACCTACCAACCACAGGTTCAAAATCTCAGCTCTGCAAAGAAAAAAGAGTAATTGTATCAATCTACTAAATGATACTCCAAAGTAGATAACCATGGTCTTTTATGGATTTCTTTGCCATTCTTGACAGGAAGTGGTAGCTATTTTTAATCATACAAACTTAAAGACTAAAACAGAAGCTATTAGATTTTCCAAGGAGGAAAGCCCCCGTCTGAAGAGAACAATACAGTTTCTTTCTTGTCATCTTATGGGTTTCATTCCATTCTCAAATGCATCCTGAGGAAAGATGAACTGACAGGCACCAGAAGCAAGGTCATACCCTTTAGATCACCAATTTGCTTTAGGGGACCTAGAAGCCCATCTTGGAATCATCTCTCTTGCCCACCTGCCTGCCTGCCTTACCAGCCAGAGATGGTCTCCAGGCTGAGGCTTCCTTCATTCAGCAGCCATCCTTAGCACCCACTATGTGTGCATGCTAGAAATATAGTGATATACAAAGCAGACTCAGTTCCTGTTCGTGAAATGAGTGTATAGTGTAGTAGGGAGACACAGATATTTTAAAAGGTAATTACACATGTGTTACTATCAAAAATAGCAAGCTAGCTGATGTGGACAAGACTTCTTGCTGAAAAGAACTAAGAAATTGGTCAAAATGCATTCAAAGGAATATTAGTGTGAATTAGAGCTGAAAATACAGTGAAGGAAGATGAGAACCTGCAAGCTGCTTCTGCGCTGAGAGCATTTGCTGATTTGGAAAAAATTCAACTCTCCTTCAAACAGCCTCAGTGAGCAAGGAGGACAGAAATAAAAACCCAGAGTCTGCGAGCAGTGAAGGGTCTGACATGAGATCCTCCCCAAATAATAAGCTGGAACACGAAAGGGCTACAGGGCAAGGGTGAACTGGAAAGGTATCACTTCTTTCTTTAAATTGCCTAAGTTCTTCAGAAAACAGTCTCAAATTTCATCTCTCCAATATTAAAGTGGCCTCCAGGTAAAAGGCAAAAGCCAAAGGAAGTCTTATCTGGAGGAAGATACTTTCACCATAGACCTCTATAAATTTCTGTTCTTTCAGGGAAAGAGGAAGACATATGCTTAGATTTATGGTTGTTTCAGGGGAGCTGGTGAAATGTAGCTCAAGACTTTCTGGAATAGTTCAAGAGAAGAATGGGAGAAGAAACTAAAGAGAGTGAAATAAAACAACACTGAGTAGTAAGAAGAGCCCAAGGGATCCTTGAGCCAGAGACTGTAACATTGTCTATGATCCTTCTGGGCAATGTATGCTTCCCGGACCTTCGACATCAGCACCATCTGAGAGATTATGGGAAATAGACTCTCAAGCCTGAACCCAGACCTACGGAATCGGAATCTGCATTTTAACAAAATCCCTAGGTGATTCGTATGCACACTGAAGTTTGAAATAATGAATGGGAATAATGAAACCTGATCTAGATCAGTGAGAATGGGAAAAGAGAAGGACTGTTAGATATGTAGCTGCTGCCCATTACAATGTTAGAGGCCATGGGTTGGCTAACAGACTCTGTAGTTTCTAACTTAAGCACCAGAAAGATGATGCTTCAACAGGCTTTCAAATCCCATGGCATGCACAAAGCCATTAGGAAGGCAAATGGTATTACACAATTTTTTTGTCCCACTTGTTGCTTTGGCTTAGAGAAAATGGATAGTTAGAGCTTCCATGTGATTAGAAGTGTAATTGGAATTCAGTATCTTGAGTCTGGAACCAGTAATTGTTCTGCTGAGCATAATATTGGACAAAGTATTTTCCAGGTGTGATGAGCAAAACTAAATCCAAAAAAAAAAAAAAAAAAATCAACTTTCCAGGAGATGGTTGGAGTCAGCCAGCCTCTGCTCCACTGTAACCATGTGGGATTAAAAAAAAAAAAAAAAAAGGCATGATGAAAAATGCAGGTATGTCAGAGGATGTGCAACAGGACTTGCCGGAGCAATACAGCACAGACGATCTTGCAACCTATGCGGAGATGGAGTCTGACAAGAAGTACATCCCATTCTGGCAGTGCACCATGAGGAGAACTGGAGAGAGTAAGTGATACACAAAACCAAACACTGTATCTGCTTCTACCTGGAACAAGTGGTCATTCACCTGTTCAAACCTAGTAAAAAGCTTGGACTGTGTCATGTTTGTTGTGATCAATCTAAAATAAGGACTGCAGCCTAAATTCCAAATACCAGAGAATGAAATCATCATCCTTGCTGAGAAAACACTTTGACCTCTGGACCTTTATTATGTTGCTTTGTACAGGGCATTCTCTGTACTAGTTTGTTTGTCCCCCACCCCCTTTCCTTTTTTTTTTTTCATACTAGTTTTTTATAGTTATAAAACAATTAGCAAAATAAGTAAACAAACAAAAAATCCACCCTCCCAAAAAAAAAAAACCAAAGAAACACTAATCTGAAAGATATATGCACACCTATGTTTATTGCATCATTATTTACAATAGCCAAGATATGGAAGCAAGCCAAGTGTCCATTAATAGATGAACGGATAAAGAGGATGTAATACACACACACACACACACACACACACACACACACACACACTGGAATATTTCTCAGCCATAGAAAGAATGAGATCTTGCCATTGGCTACAACATGGATGGATCTAGAGGGTATTATGCTAAGTGAGATAAGGGAAAACAAATACCATAGGATTTTGCTTATATGTAGAATTTAAAAAAAAATAAATGAGCAAAAAAAGAAACAAACAAAAACAATTTGGACTATTAAATACAGAGAACAAACTGATGGGCGCCCTGGAGAAGGTGTGGAGGGAGATGGGTAAAATAGAGGCAATTAACAAGTACAAGCTTCCAGTTATAAATTAAAAAATTAAGCACAGAGATGAAAAGTACAGGATAGGGAATCTAATTAATTTTTAAAAATTAGCCATATTTTAAAAATTAGAGGCGCTCCTGGGTAGTTCAGTCTATTTAGTTTCCAACTCTTGATTTTGGCTCAGGTCGTGATCTCATGGCTCGGTTGGGTTCAAGCCCCACTTGGGGCTCTGCACTCACAGTGCTCCTCCGGTAGTGACTAACATGACAAGCCAGTTACTGGAGGCTAAATGTAGCCCATATTCACATAGTAATCTGTACATGCTATTCTTCTTTTAGTTGGAAGATTTTCTATTAAAAAATGTTAGATGTCATGCTTCCTTGGAAAATTGAAACTGACCGCCCTGAGCCCATTCGTGCTAGGCAACACTCGACTGGAGTAGCAGCTTTCTCCATTAGGTCTGCTCCCACCTGACTTCTTAGTTTATGTTCCCCGCCTCCTGTAGACATTTTGTGTTTCACCACGCCACAGTCTCCATTTCTCCACTAGAGGAGACACTATATTTCTACCAATTAGAGATAACTAATGAGGGCTTATAAAATTCATAACTGATTTTAGACCTATCAACAGAACTACATTTTTAAAAGATGGACAGTGAGATGTGCAGTATGTTAGAGACTTCACCCACATTTTCTTCTTTGCATCTCCACTGATTCCTTTGAGCTTATTGGTTTGTGTGCCTGAATAATAAGTAGTGACAGGTTGAAGTTTTTCTGTATCTTTGTCAGAGTTGCAATTAATAATCATGTAAGTAGAATAATAATGATGACAATATGGGGGGAGGTTAAAAAACCTTTAGTCATTACCTCCCAAAATAATTTCTAATAAACGTCATACATGAACTCACTTATTTCTAAAAATCTGTTTGAGGTCAAGAATTAACATTGGCTTTTTTTTTTTTTTTAATGATCCCTTGTCTGGAGTTTCTAAGTTCTCCAGAACTCACTACCCACTTTTACAAGTAGCAATATTTTAAAACCCCTTATAGATAATGTGATAGATTAACATGCCATAGATCTGACCATAAATTCAATAACAAAATAAAATTCTATTTAACCTTTAGGGCCTGCAATCTATTTTTTAACTTTTCAGAAAAAAATCTGGCCCAAGCCAGAAATATGGGCCACTTGAGACACCTTCCTTTCTTGAAGATTGTTAAATTATACACTGTACAATTTCTAGCACAAAAGCCTTTCCTAACTTATGTTCCCCTTGATCCTTAAATGAACTTTTTTCCATTCTAAGATGTGTCTTATATTACCTCTTAATAGATGTTTAAGCATCGCCAGGTCTTGTGTTCTCACCCCTGTCCCAGTCTATCCAAATCCTACCCAGGCTTCATGGGCCTTCTCAAATGCATAGCATTCATGAAATCATCCCTGCTTATTCTATTACTTTCTATACATTTGGTATATGTCATGCACCAGATTGAAATAGTATTCCTCTTGTTTTGTTTTTTTTTTTTAACATTTATTTATTTTTGAGAGAGAGAGAGAGAGAGACAGAGCGCACGCACAGGAGTGGCAGAGAGAGAGGGAGACACAGAATCCGAAGCAGGCTCCAGGATCTGAGCTGTCAGCACAGAGCCTGACACGGGGCTCCAAGTCACAGACCATGAGATCATGACCTGAGCCGAAGTTGGACCCTTAGCTTAACTGACTGTGCCACCCAGGCACCCCGCCTCTTGTTAAGTTTTAACCCCTTTGGCAATGTGTGGCATCCTGTGTGGACTGTACCCTATATTTTTTTTTCCCACAACATTGCTTTCTTTAAGAAAGACTCTATAAATACCCACTGACAGCCCAGTTCTGAGATCTAATAGCTTAAAGCAAAGATCCTATATCATCAATTTTCTCTCCATAAAGAATCTTTCCCATCAGCGCACAAACATACTTCCATTCCTAGAATTTTTTTTTTTAATAAATTCTCTCTTGACCTTATTTCTCTCTCTAGCTATAACCTATTTCTGTGTTCCCCTCTATAGCTGAACTGATGATCTCCCCCAGTGTTTTTGAATTTATATGTTCAGCCTATATAATATCTAATAGTTATATCAAATTTAGCATATTCAAAATCAATACTTATTTCTACCCTGACCCAAAACACTACTCACGTTGTTTGCCACAATTCGTTTAACAGTAACTTTACCCCTCCAGTTGGTAAAGTCAGATTTCTTTGGATCATTTTTGACTCCTATCTTTCTCTTGTACCTAATGCCAATCCAGTGGCATATTCTAGTGTCTTCAACTTCAAAATTGATCTGGAATCCAAACACCTCTCACTTCCCACACTGGGTATGATTACTCACGCATCTCCTGCTTGGATTATTGCCATAGCCTTCTCTCTGTTCTGGTAGTTTCCACCCTTGCCTCACTTTGTTTGCTACACAGGAAGTGACCAGAATGCTGCTATCAGATCATGTCACTTGTCTGCCTCATAGTCATCCAGTGACTTCCCAACTTAAAGAAAAAGGCAAAGATTTGCCAGGCCCTGGAAAGTCCTACATGATATTATACCAACCCTTTTTACCTCCTAGTACTTTCCCCTTTATTCATATCCTTCCAGCCATATTGGCCAACTTGTTTTCCAAACATACCAGCCATACTTATGCTTCAGATCCTTTATACTCACCATTCCCTCTCCCTGGTACATTCTGCCTTCCTCTGTCCACAGAGCTTTAAATATTTGCTCTCTAGTCCTTTGTCCCAAGGTCATCTTTTCCTTGAGATCTTACACAGTCTCTTTAAAATGGCAATCTGTGTGGCACCTGGGTGGCTCAGTCATTTCAATGTCCAACTGGTGATTTCTGCTCAGGCCATGATCTCACAGTCATGAAATCAAGCCCCACGTTGGGCTCAGTGCAGAGTGTGGAGGCTGCTTGGGATTCCCTCTCTCTCTGCCCTTCCCCCACTCGTTCTACCCCTTCTCTCTCCCTGAAAATAAGTAAACTTTAACAAAATTTTAAAAATAAAATTTTTTACCCACCTCACCGCTCCTTATTGTCCTCCATTACTTAATTTTCCCCATATCACTTATTCATATCTGACTATGCTGTATACTGCTTATTTATTTTGTCATCCCAAAAAGAATGTGTACTGCATCAGAGCAAATGGAGGCTCTTTGCTGTTTGCTGATTTATTCCTAAAGTCCAGAACAGTGACTGGCACGTAGAAGTTATTTAGTAAATATTTTATGAATGTGGGAATAGTTGAGTGAATGGATAAAAGATTAACATTATCTATTACAAAACTAAATTACAGTTGAAATACAGTTTTAATACATTCCTTCTGATAAATTCAGAGGGAAATCCCCATGTTATCTTTGGATAGTACAAACCATGTTTTTGGACTCAGGTGCCACATCCACATTCACGTTAACTTTTTATAATGATTTCTTAACCCCTCACTGTTGCCTTGAGCTTTACACTCACCTCTCTGATAGACAAAGCATAATAACGTTTCTTAGGTATTATACATTCAATGTACCCGAAATCTCATTGTATCCCCTCAAACCTACTCAATGTGTTTTATGCTGTCTCAGAAAATGACAACAGCTCTTGCCCAAACCAGATACGTTGCAGTTTTCCTAAAATCCTCCTCCATCAGGTCTAAGCACGTCTCAGCACGCCAATGATAAGCAATGCAGGGATTGCTTATCTTCCCAAGAAATTATGGTGAGATAACTTTTGAGAAAGAAATTTGTTTTGCTTTGTTTTCTGTTTTCCTCTGCTTATCGATACTAAGCAGTAGAGTAGACCCTTAAGTACTTTCTTGCCCCAGGAATTTTTTCAACATTCAAAGTAGAAGCTGAATACGTCCTAGGGACAGAAGAAGTGAAAGAGTATGGGAGAAAGAGACAGAAAATTAAGACATTAAAATACATCATTAGTTGTACGGGGTACATGGTGCTCCCAGGGAGGCTCTGTCTTAGGCACAAGAGCATTCAGACCTTCCAAAGAGCCACATTCCTCAGTGAAAACTTGGGAACTATAAAGTCCCCAGACTCAAAGGAAGGCTGTATGCAGGCTAGGACAATGTCACTCAATGACACCAAGAGGACCAATGACCAGTGGCCTCCCTTCTTGCTGCAGATCTTGAATGTTAGCAACCACATGGAGCTCTGAATCCCAACAATGACTGAGATTGAACGTCCCACCAGCAGAACAGAGGCTCTATCAGCGTTAGATTCATACAAAGGAAATAAATACCGATAGTATTTTAGCCTTTATAGATTGAAATTTGTGTTACTTGCTCATTTGTGCCCTCTCTCTCTCTCTCCCCCACTTTAAGGACTTCTCTGAACAATCAAAGAATTAAAAAAAAAAGAGGTGTGAAAATCCAACAGCTGCAACCTGTACCCACGAGAGAACACAGTCTCCCTTTTCATCTCTCATTTCTCTTTTTACCAAATAAAATTCAAGAAGCAGAGTTGTCCACTGACACAAAACAGAGTCTGCACAAAACAGTTCAACTCATTTAGGGTCACAATATGCTCAAGTACCTAAAATCTCAGAAAGGCATGAAGGAGAAAGACAAGGAGCTGGCATTGTTGCACAGGTGACTGGTCAAGGGACGGAATGATGAGCTTGAGCAATGAGTCTTGATTTAAGCATATTAATGCGTGCATTTTGCCTAAGAGGCATTTTTAACACGGCCTAAATCAGAAAATTGTAACTACTTTTATTACTCAGAATTATGAGAAGCAAGTATTCTCTACTCTTACCCCTCCCTGCCTCTCTGCTCTGTGGATTAAGTGGAAAAAGCAGACATTGTAGAGAACGGACAAGCTGGGAGCTCAGGAATAAGAGCCACACAAACAATATTTAATCAAGATCCCAATGGTTACCATACACACTTATCTCTAAAGCACTCTCAGTCTTTCTCAGCAAGGTACACATTGTTTGAGAAGGTCTTTTTATATTAAATAATCTACTTTTCAAATTTTCTAATTTCTTTCTCAAAATGGAATGGTTTTACTAATTTTAAGTTATAAACAGGGTTACATGTTTATTAATAGTATTTAGATTTTTTTTAAATCTTAAACTTTGAAAAGCAGACATATCTTCCTTTTTTAGGCTTCCTGATGGTGCTGACTTTGCATGACTAGGAACAAATATAGGACCACGGATGGAGTAGGATGGTAAAAGGGGTTATTTGTGTCTTGTCAAGAGTGCTGGTCAGTTATTTTGCAGACTCTCCTAATTTTAATTTGACATTTTCTCATGATTAGATTTGGGCTATAGTTTTTTGGCAATAACAGACAGAATGATGTGCCTTTCTTAATGTCCTTTCGTATTGAGATTCAGACTGTAGAGAACATTCCCAACAAATGTCCTCTCATTTTAGTGGCTAAAAGACTTTTCTTAGTTTTCTTGCTTCACTAGGCTGTGTCTCACTTTCTTCCTCTGTGAAATTTAGATACCAATTACGTCTTCCTCATACAGCTGTTGTGATGATTAGAGAAGGTTATATTTATAAAATATGTAAGAGTATACAGCACATGGTAAACTTTCAATAAATAGCAGCCATAATTAATATTCACTAATAAAATACAAATAGTTAACATGTATTATGAATTTCCTGTGCTTTCATTATTTGATGTATTTAAAATTTTTTTTAATGTTTAAGAGAGAGAGAGAGAGAGAGAGAGAGAGACAGAGCATGAGTGGGGGAGGGGCAGAGAGCAAAGAATCCGAAGCAGGCTCTAGGCTCCGAGCCATCAGCACAGAGGCTGACACAAGGCTTGAACTCATTATTTAATGTATTTAAACCACTGAATGACTCCATCAAATAGAAATACGCTATTAGATGGGAACCTGGGTGGCTCAGTCAACTTTGGCTCAGGTCATGATCTCGTAGTTCAGAGTTCAAGCCCCACATCCAGCTCACTGCTGTCAGCACAGAGCCTG
Organism: Panthera uncia; assembly: GCF_023721935.1. Lineage (NCBI taxonomy): Eukaryota > Metazoa > Chordata > Mammalia > Carnivora > Felidae > Panthera > Panthera uncia. The sequence goes on from NC_064816.1 coordinate 83,754,835, forward strand.
CTTCGGGTCCTCTGTTCCCCTCTCTCTTCCCCTCCTCCCACTTTCGGTCTCTCAAAAATAAATAAAACATTAAAAAAAAAAAATTGACCAGTAGAGTACTATAGTAATGATGCAGTCAAGGTCTACCAATGGATGCTCACATTGGTGGGTGAAGTTTGAGAACAGGGTATTTGCTCACTATATGCTCAATATATCTCTCTCAAGATATTTATTACAAAGCAGAAAGCAAGTAATTTTACAACGGAGAAGCCCAACAGATACTACTGTAATTAAATGATCAGTTACCATCACATATCAATATCATGTACTGCCTGAGATATGATGCAGGAAGAGGAATAATTATCTGTGGCCCTCCATGCAAAAGATATAACCTTGGGGTGCCTAGGTGGCTCAGCTGGTTAAGTGTCTGTCAGGTCACGGTCTCACAGTTTGTAAAACTGAGCCCTACATCAGCCTCTGCATTGATAGCGTGGAGTCTACTTGGGATTCTCTTTCTCCTTCTCTCGCAGCCCCTCCCTAACTTGCATGCTTTCTCTCTCTCTCTCTGTCTCTCAAAACAAACTTAAAAAAAAGATGCATTTGATTTCAAAAGAAATAACCTCAATCTAACTCTGAGATTACAACAGATACAACCAAATTGACTGAAATTCTGCAAAATATCTGGCTAATGCTCTTCAAAAGGTCGTAAAAGATGAGAAAAGACTGAATAATTATTACAGACTAGAAGAAATGAAGGAAACATTAAAACTAACGGTAGTGTGGGAACCCAGATGGATGATAGACCAAAAAATGGGCAATCATAGAAAAACTGGTGAAATTGGTGTAAAAAGCATAGTTTAATTTATAGTGTTGTACCAGTGTTAATTTCTTAGTTTTGATAAATGCAATCATTATGTAAGGTGTAAACATTAGAAGAAGTTGAGTAAAGAGCATATGAGAATTCTCTAAAACCCTGTAGTTTGTCTGTAAGATTAAAATTACTTCAAAATAAAAATGATTTTAAAAATCCAGTGGGTACTACCATTTACAGATAAGAAAGTGAAGTAAAGTATGTTAGTGTCACATAGCTAGGAAGTCTAAGAAATGAAATTTCAATCCAGTCTTTTGGACTACACAGTGTATACCTTTACACTAGTTTGTATTGCCCCCAGTAAAGTAGATACACACAAATACATAATGATAATTTGGGAAGTTTTAAAACCCACCCAGGAGCTAACCCAATGGTAAAAAATCTGTTTTTTATACTTCCTTCTTTTTAAAACTTTGTTAATGTTTACTTATTTCTGAGACATGAGTGGGGGAGGGGCAGAGAGAGAGGGAGGCACAGAATCCAAAGCAGGCTCCAGGCTCTGAGCTGTCAGCACAGAGCCCGACGTGGGGCTCGAACTCACCGCGAGATCATGACCTGAGCTGAAGTCAGATGCTCAACCGACTGAGCCACCCAGGTGCCCCCATACTTCATTATTTTTTCTCATTATATTAGTAATGCATGTTAGTGTAAGAGATGTTGGTTCAAGGACATCTGCCTATGTAAATTTATACTAAGGATCTCTACTCTCTACTCCTTTTTTGTTTTTCCTCTTAACACTTATCTCACACACACACACACACACTTTTATTAATTTTGTTTCTCTACATCTCTATGTCTTAGAATATGAGCTCAATGAAGGCAAGGATTTTTGTCTACTTTATCCCCAGTTCCCAGAATATAGTAAGTGATCAATTTCCTAAATGAGTAAATGAATGAAGAAGAGTCTCCACCCTCATGGAGGTGCAAGGATTCAAATTTTATCTTTTTATTTTATTTTTTCATGTTTCAAGTTTTTATTTAAATTCTAGTTGCTTAACATATAGTAAGGATTCCAATTTTAAGTGGAATGCTCAGGGAAGATGACATTTATTTCTGAATGAGGCAAGGGAGCAAGCAAGCAGTGCATATAATTGGAGAAAGAGAGCCTGGTCCAGGGGAAACAGATTTAAAAATTCTGCATCAGCAGACTGCCTTGCTTGTTCCAGAGCAACGAGGAGGCCAATGCAGTTAGGGCACACAGAGCAAGTGGGAGAATGCAGTGAGAAGTGCAGTGAGAATGACAGTGGGGGTCACAGACACACAGGAGCTGGTGGATCGTCTGCACTTTCCTCTGGGTGATATAGGCATCCAGTGAAGAGTTAGGAGCAAAGGAGTAACATTAATTGATTTCAATTCGTACAAGATCACTCTGGCTGCTGTGTATAGATTCCCTGTGAGCAAAAATGGAAGCAGGGAGACCAATAGGAAACTACTCCAAAGGTCTAGGCAAAATATTAAAGTGGCATAGACTAGACTCTTCTGGAAGCTAAAGAGTTAAAAAGTGGTGCCTGTGGCATCTATATACAGTCTCTGGTGTATGTCAGGGTTCAACAGTCTTGCCTGCAACATTGTCCCGGATAAAAACTCTGACTTTCAAGCAGGTCTAGAACCTCTCGTACCACTGCCTCTATCCTAGACTATGTCTTCTGCTAATCTTTCCATGAGCAATCACATCTCTTTTGCTAGAACTTTAATTCAGATAAAGCATCCTCATGGTTTTAATTTCCTTTCCACACATGCATCTAAATCCCCTGCATATGCTAAGGACTCAACCCATTCCCTACTTTTCCCAGGAAATCATGCCTTTCACCACCCTTAAAGCAATTTTATTCCCATCTCCAGAAACCCTACCCAAAGAAACACCCTTTCCTGGTTTACCCTGGTTTGGTGTTTCAACCCTCTGAAATTTCTCATATGTCTATCATGCTGGCTATGGAAGGTATAAAAGAAGAATATCCATACTAGAAGGGAGAAAATTTATTTTTTAGTAGGAAACTTTTTTTCGACCAAATCCTACATGTTCTCCCTCTACTCCACCTGCCAACATACCTGCAAGACTGTTCCATACATATTATCCCTGGATATAGTAGCTCTATTTTAATAACCCATAACCTATAGACTGTCAATTATGGATCCAAATAATCATTCTTGTTCTGTAGGTGAATAAACAGGAGTATGCAGTCCCACTGGGGACAAAGGAATTGGGTGCAGAGCCATAGCTCATAGAAGAGAGTGCCAACAGTGTAGGTCAAGTTAGAAATGGGCACCTCAGAGGTAGAGACAGCAGTAAAGTACATAGTGAAAGTCCTTCCCTCGAGGGGCTTACATTCTTAGAGGTGAGAACAGTTATTCACAAGTAAATATGTGATTAACAAGAAATGTATAGATCTTGTCAAATGCAAGGAAGTAAACAAACAGGAAAGTGAGATAGAGTAACTAGAGGATCCAGCAATACTGGATCTATAATGTGAGATGATGTCCCTGAGGAGGTGACAGGCTGAGACCCAAAGGTTGACCATGTGAGGACTGCAGGGAAGATTATTCGAGGCAGAAAAAATACCCAAGGGAGTGATCAAAAATAAGTTTGATTGGTTTAAGGAACAGAAAAACAGGCAAGCTCTATAACTAGAAAGGAAGTCCTGAGAAGGAGTGTATGGGATCAAGAAGTGAAAAGTAGACAGAAGAGAGATTATTCAGGACCTTTTAAGCCAAGGAAAAGAATTTGGATTTTATTCCAAGAGCAAAGGGAATCCATAGAGGTTATTAATTATAAGAGTAACATAGTCTGATTTATGGGTTTAAATGATCATTCTGGAAGCTGTGTGGAGAATAATTTTAACAGTATCAAGAGCAGAATTGTGGTTTTTTTTTCATTTTTTCATCCTCAATTCCTTATGGTGTATTAGCAGGAGAAGGAGTTACAGTTACTTTGAAGGGGGGAAAAAACTCTCATAATTAGGAGCTAATAGGTAAGTAAGCAAAGATAGAAGGCTGGAATGAGCCATATGGTAATATATTTGAATTTGTGTTTAGCTTAACATAGGTACAGATACATACAGATACTCTCTTTTAAGGAGGTGGGACATAACTCTACTCCTTATGTATAGTAACTTCCCTCCAAAGAGTACAGCTATGGAAAGGAAGTAAAAGGAATAACAGTAGAGAAATCGGAAAAACAGCACCTCGGCTACACATTCAAGGTCAACATTAACAATGATAAATAATGTTGATCGTACGTACATTTGATATGATACAATGAAAACGCACTCCATCTCTGTGATCTTCCTCCCCCATAACCTCAGTCTAATCATGAGAAAAATATTGGGCAATTCCCCACTTGAGAAACATTGCCATTACTCCTCAACACTCTCAAGGTCATCAAGAACAAGGAAAATCTGAGAAAATGTCACAGCCAAGAGGAGCCTAAGGACGCATACTGAATAAACGTAATGTGGGCTTTAGTTAATAATAATGTATCAATATTAATTCATTAATTTTGAGAAATGTACCATACTAATATAAGAGTAATAAGACAGGAAATTGAATATGAGGTATATGGGAACTCTTTGTACTACTTCCTAAACTTTGTACTACTTTCTAACTATAAATCTAAAACTCTTCTAAAATAAAAAGTTTCTTTAATAAAAAAACAATGACGCTAGCACAATATACTATCTACCGGGCGTATGGTTTTGCCAACTAGACACAATCTGTCTTTAAGGAACCTCATTGAGGTTAGGTCAGCCTTACAGGGAGCAACGACTGAAGTTAATGACTCCACCAGCTGAAAGGCTTGGCTGGAGGAGCTGACGCTGGCTCCTACCTTTAAGGCCCACTCTGTACTCTGATTTGTGGTTTCATATCAGGAAGTGAATGCAAGCAGCTCTGGGCTCAACAAATCCTGTTGTGATTTTGCTCACTGCATTTCTACCACCTACAACGGTGCCTGGTACAGAGCAAACACCCAGTAAGGACACCATGGTGAACCTATGCATAGGAAAATAACAGCTCAATCATTACGCATATATACTTTGGAATCTGGATTTGGTTCTACATTTTCTTTTTTTTAAGTTTATTTATTTATTTTGAGAGAGAGAGCATAAGCCGGGGGCGGGGGGGGGGGGGGCAGACCGAGGGGGAGAGAAGATTCCAAGCAAGCTCTGTGGTGTCAGCGAAGAGCCCGATGGGGGAGCTCAATCTCACAAATGTTGAGATCATGACCTGAGCTGAAATCAAGAGTTGGACACTTAACCAACTGAACCACCCAGACTGGTTCCACATTTTCTGCCTAAGAACTATATCATTGTTTGCCAAGTATCTCATCCTCCTTGGCTTCAAGCAACATAACGCATCTCTTTGACTCAGTTTTTTAACGTGTTAAATAGACACAGTTTTAATGATTAATCTAGTTATTATGAAAACTTGGCAAAATAATCCATGTAAAGCAATCAGTATAGTGTCTGGAGCATATGAAGTCGTGAAAAAATATCAGAACCATAAAAATTCAATCAAGAGAGAAAAGAATTGTCCTATGATTTGTAGCCTCTCTTCTACTGTCATCTCCTGGTATTAAAACAGACATATTCAGTGTGGAAACAGTACAACAGTCCCAGATTAGTGTCCAGAGTGCCATTTACCTGATGGGAAAGCAGTGAAAGCTTGTCCCTCCAACTCCACGGGATTCCAAAATGGGAGCCCACTGAGCAAAGAGATGGACAAGAATCTAGACTGTGCAGCTCTAGGTAGAGAGCAGAGAGGGTAAGGGAAGGGCACGGTGAAGGAAGATCTCTCCCCCTTTAGACCCTGGGGTTTATAATTTGAGACCTCAGAGCTGTAGGTTTCTGGGGAAGGGGGAATGGTGCTATAGATCAGAGATGCTGTTTGGGAATTCCCACTTTCTTCTTCTCCTTCTCCTTCTTCTTCTTTAATTTTTAAAAGTTTATTTATTTTGGGGCGCCTGGGTGGCTCAGTTGGTTAAGTGTCCGACTTCAGCTCAGGTCATGATTTCACGGCTTGTGAGTTCGAGCCCCGTGTCAGGCTCTATGCTGACAGCTTAGAGCCTGGAGCCTGCTTCATGTTCTATGTCTCCCTCTCTCTCTGCCCCTTCCCCGCTCACGCTGTCTCTTTCTGTGTCTCAAAAATAAAATAAAACATTAAAATAAATAAATAAATAAAAGTTTATTTATTTTGAGAGAGACAGTGTGAGTGGGGAGGGGCAGAGCGAGAGGGAGAAAGAGAAAATCCCAAGCAGGCTCCATTCTGTCAACACAGAGCCTGAAGCCGGGCTCTAACTCACAAAATTATGAGATCAAGACCTGAACCAAAACCCAGAGTAGGACACTTAACCAACTGAGCCACCCAGGGGCCCCAGGAATTCCCACTTTCTGTAGTGGATTTGGCAACAATAATCTGGACTGTGTCACGGTAATGAGAAACAAAGGATATTTCTCTGGGTCTGTGTGTGCTGAGAGTCTTGCTTAAAGACCACTTACAGCACAAACCACTCTCACTTTCCCAGCTTTTGGCTTCCCTGGTGGAAATACACGGCTCAAATTTCAAAACACAGTAGAAAGTCAAAGTCCCTTGTAGGGGCATGAAAGTGGGATTCAGGACATCAGTAATCTTATTACTTAATATAAACGGATCAATAATTCAGGGATTTTAATTTTGACAGGAAATGTAGCCTGCCTTTTATAAAGTCTGTGTAGGAGTAACTCTATCAACATATTCTGCTTTGCAGAGATTTACCTGGAACAAAATGTTTGCTGAATTATCTTTCTAGAAAATTGCTGCATTTTCAACTCATTGTACGGGGCATACTTTCAAACTAATGGCTGTGAGAGTTGGACTCATCACTGAGAAATTACTCACCACCTTTGGGAAATTATTGTCAAGGCAACAAAAAATAGTTTTCTAGGTGAGTTAAGAAGTTCTCATGTCCAGAAAATTAATCTTTTGAGAAATTTAGAACTTCTATCACTTCTTAAACTTGGAAATCCCTTCAGAATTTAAGTATTAAAGAAAAGCTGATAAAATGTTACACCAACTCTCCCTATCCGTTTTGCTTTTCTTTCTTGCATTGTAAGAAGGCATTTTAACTCTATTTTAATGTAAACTCACAGTCAGTTCTACAAGACAACAGGAAAGGGGTGCCCATATGGATACAATTTGAGGGACAGTACCCAAAACATGTCCCTTTTGTAGCTGGACTTTTTGCCTCACATTTCACCTTCTGGAATCATTTTAATGCAACTGTCTTTTTTTGTGTGTGAATTGCTACTAATAAGATATCTAAATCCTGACTGAGCTGGAGAAGTGGGCTTATACCTTAGTGGTTATTAATTTATCTATTAACCAATTGATAAGAGTAAAACCCAGGTGCAGGCAAGAAGGGAAGAAAGACACAGGAGCAGAAGGAAGAACATGTGAGAGAAACCTGGAGAAGGAGAAGTGCATGCCCAGGATTTACACAGATGATGGAAAGCCAGGGAGCAGTAGAAATAAACTGGAACCCTGGAAAGAAAATTCAGTAAAGTCAGCATGCTAATTCCAATAATACTACAGGATATTTCCCTCCCACTTCCTTTAGAGCATGTGAATTGTCGTGGTCTTAAAAATCGAGTTTTAGGAAACTGGCACTAAAATAACATAGCTTCTCATTCTATTTACATGGCATTCCAAGTGCATTTTACCTTCTTTTTGCTCAGCTACTAGGCAACATGCCTAAAGTATCCTTGAAAATATCTTTAGCAAAAAAGATGACACCATTTTGGAGGTTGAATTCTCTATACTTAAAAGTAAAGGGTAAAATATGACCTTGTTTATTTCTGAAGTATTAATAAATAAAATATAAAAAATAAATAACACGACTTTTAACTTTTATGATGAAAACTTTTCTGAAAGTTAGGTTAATCAAATTAGGGCTTCAATTAAAATTTTGTCATTTTAGGGGCGCCTGGGTGGCTCAGTCGGTTAAGCGTCCGACTTCAGCTCAGGTCACGATCTCGCGGTCCGTGAGTTCGAGCCCCGCATCGGGCTCTGGGCTGATGGCTCAGAGCCTGGAGCCTGCTTCCGATTCTGTGTCTCCCTCTCTCTCTGCCCCTCCCCCGTTCATGCTGGGTCTCTCTCTGACTCAAAAATAAATAAACGTTAAAAAAAAATTAAAAAAAAATAAAATTTTGTCATTTTAGTGATCTTCCATTGAACTTTTGGTGACTGATTGAACAATCAAGAAAGCTTCCTAATGATTTGAACACCTATTAGGAAAAATTTCACGTGAGGAATACATTGTCTCCCATTTGTCACAAACATGTGACAATATACGAGAAGCTTTGCTAGAATTTTTGAGGGCGTCTATATGAGTAAATGCACTTCTTACATTTAGAGTATGAAGAATTCATTAGTACAACTAAAAAAGCCTTTTGTGATGTCAACAGCATTCTTCTGGACCTAAGATTTAGTTACTAAGTCTCTTAACACTACATGTGTGGGATTACTAATCTTGCCTTTTTAAAGGCTTTCTATTTAGACAGGATATTTTAACAAGCAAGAAGAATGTCATACTATCATTTCCTGTGGTTTCACGCATTCAGAACTTCTTTATTTTCCGTAGAGACTATTTTGTAAAACAGGATTAGATGAGTAACGCCTCTTTTCATGGTGTACATTCAGTATAAGCAGGTAAAATGGTGATACATTGGTCTCACCTAACTCTTTACTAAGGTCTATATTCTCCTTGAAACGCATGAATCCATTAACTTGCTCTTGATACTATATAAGGATCATGAAATAAGCAATCCTTTAATGTAAGTGTTTATTTTATTCAAATAAAAGTCTTCAGAATACAATACTTTTTATAAAATGAAATTAGAATACATGATTACTCTTCCAGTTACTAAGGAAACCTACTTTATAAATAGGTAATCTCAAATAATTAATTATAAAATTCACACATATCACAATGAATGCAAAATAGAGAATAATTAACTTTTTAAATGCACTATTTTCTAAAAGCATTTACTTAAACACGGCTACGTAAGAAATATTACTTTTTTACTTAAGTATATAATAGAAACGTTAAATCAAAGACAGAATGAACAAAGATGTTATAAAAAAAAACACCTGTTTATTTGTAAGTAGATTGTAGCAGATATGAGGTGGGTTTTTTTTTTAATGTTTATTTATTTTTGAAAGAGACATAGAGTGTGAGTGGGGAAGGAGCAGAGAGAGGGAGACACAGAATCTGAAGAAAGCTCCTGGCTCTGAGCTGTCAGCACAGAGCCCAATGTGGGGCTCAAACTCAGGAAGAGCAAGATCATGACCTGAGTCAAAGACAGATGCTTCACTGACTGAACCACCCAGGTGCCCATGAAGTATACTTTTTTAAACTATATTTTGTAACATCAGTTTTAGAAGTTTGATTTCCTAATTGTCCCCAGTCACATTAAAACCAGTTGGAATGCAGTCTAGACGAAGTGACCACATTTTACCTTGTGGATTTGGGTAAGTGCTATGCAATTTAGGTTTCGTCTTCCTTATCCAGAGTTTAGGGGATTTTTTTCAATATTTTTATGTCATATATGTATTTACAAATAGAAAAGGCAATCACGGAAAGAAATAAAAATAAAAGGAGAAGGGGAAATAGTCTTATGTGGCTATCAGGCCCTATGTCCTTCTCATGAAACTGTGATCCATTCTGCACTCAGAAATCCACTCCTCAAATTTCTGGGGACACATTATCCTGCTGGAAATCATGGCACACTGAGGTAAAAGGCTGGCATGGGGCAGTTTGGAAGAGCAACAGAGAAGCAATATTACCTGATGCTTTAAGGCAAAGGTTCAAAACTCAGCGCTCCTCTGTGATCTGTGCAATTTGCTGAGTAGTAATAACTCACCTCCCCAGGAGGCTTACAATGGGCCACACACTGTTCTAAGCTCTCTGACGGTTAAGCTTCACGACAGGCTTATTACGTGGACTTGGAAATTGCGGTTACTTTGCTTCTCCGTGCCCACTTTAGTGGATTTGGTGGGATTTTCTCTCAGGGGCAGAGAGAGAGACACACAGAATCTGAAGCAGGCTCCAGGCTCTGAGCTGTCAGCACAGAGCCCGATGCACAGCTCGAATCAAACTCACCGACCGCAGGATCATGACCTGAGCCGAAATCGGATGCTCAACCGACTGAGCCACCCAGGCGCCCTACAATATGATACGTTTTTATATGGGTAAGTGGATGTCAAAAGCCTGTCACGTAATAAGTTATGCTAAGTGTTGACAATTGCTAAATTGGCGGCAGAGTAGCTACACTGTCTAGAATCATAAAATTGAGTTTTAGAGATGGTCTTGTTTTCATTAAATTTAGATTTTGAAATCAGATAAATTAGACCCAATGTTGAAAGGGAAGGTATTTTCCAGGACCATCAACTATGTTAATTAAATAAAGTGATTTTGAAATATCACCTCCATTTTATAGTACATAGTATTTTAACTTCTGTAAAAGATTTAAAGAATATTTAGTATGCAAGAAAGGATTTGAAAAACAGTTATCCAAGTCGGCAAATTCAGGAATCAGTTTTAGGTGTTGATTGGCACCGATGATAATGTTCTAAGCACAGAATTTACTTGGATGACAGCTTGCTAGGGCCCCACTGGTGTTGAACCCATAGCTTCTCAACTCATATATCATGTTTGTTGTCACAGACATGTCAGGTATCACAGGCCACCACACTAGGAGACAGCTTGATGACAGGCAGAGGACAGGTGGTCTGGGAAGGCACAGACTTATGCCACAACCACAGCATGCTTGCCTTGGGGTAAGTCACTAACCCTTGCTAAGCTTCTGCATCATCAGCTATGAAGTGTTTTCTTCAAAAATTGATGTTTTTGTGGCAGTCGGTAGAGCATGCAACTCTTATATCTCAGGGTCGTGAGTTCAAGCCCCATGTAGGGTGTGGAATCTACTTAAAATGAAAGAAAGATGTTTCTAGCACCTTGCTATGCCAGGAACTGTGCCAGGAAGCCTTGATTTGTGTTCTTAATGTGTGTAGAGAAATTTGTGATTCCAAGTGCTGAGTAGCCTATACTATTTCAGTGGATGTCTATTGTGAGAGGAGGTTGGGAGAGAAACCACGTTATGTCTACAAAATGGTGATTACATGGCACATATTATGTTTTTAAAAAATAGATGATAGTGGGTTGCCCAAGGTCCAGAAGTTAGTCCATCTGAATCGAATAATCTCCTAGGTCTCTTACTAAAATATTGCCGTCAGTGTTTCAGTGTGTGCACTTTAGAGACTTCTTCCCCGGGTTTCCTCATTGTTTTTACAAGTAATTCTTTCTTTTTTGGGAAGACTGCTGCTACTCGTTTTAGGTTTTCTTCTTTTTATTTTTTAGGTTTATTTATTTATTTTGAGAGAGAGAGGGAGAGCAAACGTGCGCACAAGCAGGGGAAGTGGAAGTGCAGAGAAAGAGAGAAAGAGAGAGAGGGAGAGAGAGAATCCCAAGATGCCAGTGCAGGGCCCAAAGCAGGGTTCTGTCTCATGAACCATGAGACCATGACCTGAGCTGAAGTTAAGAGTCAGATGCTAAATGGACTGAGCCACCCAGGCACTTTTAGGTTTTCTTTTAATGTGTAATCTCCATAGAGAGCAGTCATGCCTAAACACTGATTTAAAAAAAAAGGGGGGGGGCATTGTATTAGCTAAAGAGAAAATATAGCTTTTTCTAAGTTTTATGAATTTGCCTGCCTTTCAAAAGCTGCTTTGAAAAATGACGTGAGACTGTCATAGCTTAAATTGCTTATAAGATCTAGATACACTACATATAATTTCCTCCAAGTTGATTAAAATAATTACTTGTTAAGCTAATAGTATTTCATCCATTGCTTTCTACTACTTTGTCGCTTTTTAGTAAGAATTTTGGAGGTAAGGGGCGCCTGAGTGCCTCAGTCGGTTAAGTGTCCAACTTCGACTCACGCCATGATTTCACGGTTCATGAGTTTGAGCCCCACATCAGGATCTGGGCTGACAGCTCAGAGCCTGGAGCCTGTTTCGGGTTCTGTGTCCTCCTTTCTCTCTCTGCCCCTACCATGCTTGCGCGTTCTCCCTTTCTATCTCTCTTTCTCTCTCAAAAAATAAACGTTAAAAAAAAAAAAAAAGAAGAATTTTGGGAGTAATTCATGACAAGAAAACCAACGAGGCAGAGACTTTGTAAAGAAAATCTAAATAAAAGAATTTGACAATTAAAAAAAAATGTGTGCACTTGAAAATTTTTCATGCTTTCTAGATTGTTTCCCTAATGTTAGCAGTTCCCCCTACATTTGTGTTACTGTGCTGCTGAATGGCGGGAAAAGATATTAACTGAGTTAGGGCATCCTGACAGTCTTTAATAAACAGAAGCATATCCTAGATGAACATAGACATTTGCTTTTAATTTATGGATCTATAAGAATTTCAAGTAAAATAAAGAGCTTGATTGTCAACAAACCAAAACAAATAGACTAAAATTTAAAGACACGGTATCTCACGTAACTAGATTACTGATGTAGTCTCAGGTGTGTTTATCTACTAACACAGAACATTCACATGTCTTGAATAATTTACTGTTAAATCTTTCATCTGCTAAACCAACCATAAAATTGCTGCTTTTTTGCTATCAAATGGCAACACTGATTTATAGTGACATATGGGTTCAACTGGGGAGATAAATACTCCTAGGAATAAATATACTTTGGCCTGCACTGGCAAAACCAAACTTTGAATTAAAGATGAAACAGAAAATATTTTTACTTTGACCATATGTGCTTTCTATTCTGTACCCTTTTTTTAGCTAGTAAAAGTGTCCCATACATAACAGGGTTTCAAACTTTTCTAGGAAAATTTTTCTTGGGGGGAAAGGACAAGATGCACACACACTCAAATTTCAGACGTATAGTTTAACTTACAATTTGGGGTAACATTTATAAAAAATAACTTATGCAATTTTGGTAGATACTCCAAATCAGGGCTGGTTTCCTAAACATGAGACTGCAAAGTCACGGAGGCCTCTGTGTTTAGAAGGACACTGTTCTTGGTTTAGTCCTATGCTGTCACCATCTTGAAATTCTTATAACATTTGAACAAGGGGCCTCACATTTTCATTTTGTGCTGGACCTTGCACGTTATGTAGCCAGTGGTGTTCAGATGTTTATTATATCTGTGAGTGTAATCTTGCCTGTGTTAGCAAAGAAATATAATTTAAACATTGTGAATAAACCACCTATTGGGTGGTGTGCCAGCCCCTTTACTGGCAGAACTGCTGACTCGTGATTGGGCTCTAGAAACCATATTGCTGCTTTGAGACACTGACCAAAGCTGACTGCTGTCCTCCTTCAACTCCCTTGGGGGGACTCTCAGCTCCTGCTGGGATTACATGTGATATCCCTGCATCTATCCAATTAATTCTCTTTTAGCTTAACCAAGCCCATGCATATTTTAAACTCAACCAAACGCTATTTAACCAATATATACATCATAAATAGGAATTTGATTAAAACAACTAAAAGTAGCTCATTAAACGTGATACAATGTGGCATTAAGAAGAATGAGAGGAGCTATGAATATGGTCAGAAAAGACACAATGTGACACTTTTTTAAACAATTTGAAAGACAGTATGTAAGGCAATGTCTCCTTTTTGTTGTATTTTTAACAATACATTTAAATTTGAATAGTCTTTGGAAGGTATACACTCCAACTGTTAACAGAGATGATTAGAGGAAGTGGAGATATATTTATGTATATACTTATATATACAGGTTGGCTATAGAATTTCTAATTCTTTTTTTTTTTTTAGTTTATTTATTTTGAGAGAGAGAGAGAGAGAGGAGAGAGAGAGAGAGAGAGAGAGAGAGAGAGAGAATCCCAAGCAGGCTCTGCACTGTCATGCGGAGCTTTAACTCACCAACCATGAGATCACAACTTGAGCTGAAATCAAGAGTGAGCCACTTAACTGACTAAGACACCCAGTCACCCCTCAGATTTCGATTTCTAGGAGGAAAATCCCTGCTTTATTTCAACAGTTTCACCAAAAATTCTTCTTTTTAATTAGAGAAAATTTAAGAATAGAAATTCCTAAAAAAAAAAAAAAAAAAAAGGCTACATTCATGTGGTTTTTTGCTTGTTGAGGAAATCCATCTACATTTTGAAGAATATTTGGTCACTTTATAAATGAGTATTTAAAATTGTGGATCTAGGAGAGTTATTAGGTGAACTGTTGCAATCATCTATACAAGTATCTAACAATTTCATATTTATCAAAATTAATTCCTATGTTTGAGATTGAGAAACATACAGACTCTGTAAGGTTTAAATATAGTTCACAGCCAAGAAAAGCCAGTTAGGTAAATCCCTACAGTAATTAAACATAACACTGTAGTTTTGCCTCAAAAAAGTCAGTTTGGTGAACTAGTGAGAAAGATATCGTATTTTAATTCATATTATGAAACACACGGATGATCTATTGGGAACTGTTAGATGACAGAACCAACTCCCTGTTGTGATCTCTTCCTGGCCTTACATGAAACTTGTTTCTAAGAGTTTTGTAAAAGTGCTTAACTAGGGAGTAAGATAAAGATAGAATTCTGTCTTGGAGATAGAGTTGGAGAAATTATTTTGTTAATCCCCAAAAGGGGAGTCCAAATATAATGATGATCTGACAGGTAATATCAATGAACACTGCCATTCTAAATGATCTCCTGTTCATAAATTTTATTTACCTGAGAAATTACGTTAGTGGCAAAGGTAACTGCCCGATATCGGCATGCACGTTTTCTAATGCTGCGGACACTCTGATTAGTTTGTCCACGCAACAGGAAACTGTCAAAATGTTTAGAGTATTCGTGTCATCATTAGCTGGCCTTCCTTGTCACATGTTTTCCAGAAATTCCATATGCAATTGAAAATCATCATTTTTCAACATTTGCCAAACTCAAGTCTTTAAGAGTTGGCATTAGTAGAGAGTAAGTGCTTTTGATTCATGCTCCAGTTAAACAGGCTCAGAAATAATATGATCATGTGTTGTTTCAAAAAGAAATGACCTATCAGATGTTCTCCATGATCCCCTTTGTTTGGTGACTACCCTTAAGATAATATCATAAAATTGAATAATCAATAAAGTTTTTCAGATTTTTATGAAAACAGAAAATTAAAATGAATTCCAAAAGCATTGATTTTTATTTCTTATATCAAACCTTATATATTTGAGGAAATTGGCAGCCCCACAAGGATTTTGCACACCCCTATGCACGTACCATACACGTCACTATAAAATGTAAATGAAGTAATTATAAAAATATTTATTCATGCATTTAAACTTGACTCTTATTTCCAAACCTAAAGATCTATCTTCATTTGTGACTCTCTTGATAAGCCTTGCTATGAGCAGAATGTACCTCTGCCTCTAAAATTTGTATGTTGAGGTCCTAACCCCCAGTATCTGGGAATGTGAATGTATTTGCATATAGGACCTTGAAAAAATAATTAAGGCAAAATGCGGTCATATGGGTGGGCTCTAATCCAATATGACTGTTGTCAGTATAAGAAGAGGAGATGAGGATCCAGACACGTGCAGAGTGAAGTCCACATGAAAAAATGAGATGACCATCTCCAACCCAAGGAGAGAGGCCCTTAGAAGAAACCAAATATGTTAACAACTTCATCTCAGCCTTCTTGCTTCTAGAATTATGAGGAAATAAATTTCTGCTGTTTAAATAATCCAGTCTTTCGTACTTTGCTAAGGTAGTTCTTGCAAATTAATACAAGTCTCAGCCATGCTGCTCGAAAATGCAATACTTTGAGATGCCAGTTGCACTCAGAAGCACAAGGAGATTCTTCAAAACAAGACAGAATAAAAGCGAAATAAATGTAATTAATTCAAGTGACTACAATTTTCTTCTCCCATGACAAGCCTTCAGCATAGTCATCAAACCAGCACATCACCTCAATTATGTATTTACTATGACAAATGTTTCCTTCAAAGAGCGATAATGAAGGCCAGCTACCAAGGTCTCAATATTAAAAATTAAACATAAGGCCTTAAGTAATTTAAAGTTAAAACAATTTGAGTGGGAAATACTTAGGAAATATTAGCTACTGAATTGAATATGACATATTTGTTGATATTTCGGAATATTGATGAATGAATGGACTCTGCTGAAGCCTTGTCATGGTAGAAATAATGATAGAACTGTAAGAATTATGGGCTATGTGTCTGTTGGCTATCATAGTTATGAAGACCCTCAGACATAAGGAACTCGATGTGTGAACATGGCTTTCTCAAAAAATTCCTACCGTTTGTCAAGAAGGAGATAGAGATATCCTCTGTGGTTGTGTTCTTCTAAAATATGCATAGCAAGATGACATGATATTATACATGGAAAACCCGATAGACTCCACCAAAAGTCTGCTAGAACTGATACATGAATTTAGCAAAGTTGCAGGATACAAAATCAATGTACAGAAATCAGTTGCATTCTTATACACTAACAATGAAGCAACAGAAAGACAAATAAAGAAACTGATCCCATTCACAATTGCACCAAGAAGCATAAAATACCTAGGAATAAATCTAACCAAAGATGTAAAAGATCTGTATGCTGAAAACTATAGAAAGCTTATGAAGGAAATTGAAGAAGATATAAAGAAATGGAAAAACATTCCGTGCTCTTGGATTGGAAGAATAAATATTGTTAAATGTCAATACTACCCAAACCTATCTACACATTCAATGCAATCCCAATCAAAATTGCACCAGCATTCTTCTCGAAACTAGAACAAGCAATCCTAAAATTCATATGGAACCACAAAAGGCCCCGAATAGCCAAAGTAATTTTGAAGAAGAAGACCAAAGCACGAGGCATCACAATACCAGACTTTAGCCTCTACTACAAAGCTATAATAATCAAGACAGCATAGTATTGGCACAAAAACAGACACATAGACCAATGGAATAGAATAGAAACCCCAGAACTAGACCCACAAATGTATGGCCAACTAATCTTTGACAAAGCAGGAAAGAACATCCAATGGAAAAAAGACAGTCTCTTTAACAAATGGTGCTGGGAGAACTGGACAGCAATATGCAGAAGATTGAAACTAGACCACTTTCTCACACCATTCACAAAAATAAACTCAAAATGGATAAAGGACCTGAATGTGAGACAGGAAACCATCAAAATCCTAGAGGAGAAAGCAGGAAAAAACCTCTCTGACCTCAGCTGCAGGAATTTCTTACTTGACACATCCCCAAAGGCAAGAGAATTAAAAGCAAAAATGAACTACTGGGACCTTATGAAGATAAAAAGCTTCTGCACAGCAAAGGAAACAACCAACAAAACTAAAAGGCAACCAACGGAATGGGAAAAGATATTTGCAAATGACACATCGGACAAAGGACTAGTATCCAAAATCTATAAAGAGCTCACCAAACTCCACACCTGAAAAACAAATAACCCAGTGAAGAAATGGGCAGAAAACATGAATAGACACTTCTCTAAAGAAGACATCCGGATGGCCAACAGGCACATGAAAAGATGCTCAACGTCACTCCTCATCAGGGAAATACAAATCAAAACCACACTCAGATACCACCTCATGCCAGTCAGAGTGGCTAAAATGAACAAATCAGGAGACTATAGATGCTGGAGAGGATGTGGAGAAATGGGAACCCTCTTGCACTGTTGGTGGGAATGCAAATTGGTGTAGCCGCTCTGGAAAACAGTGTGGAGGTTCCTCAAAAAATTAAAAATAGACCTACCCTATGACCCAGCAATAGCACTGCTAGGAATTCACCCAAGGGATACAGGAGTGCTGATGCATAGGGGAACTTGTACCCCAATGTTTATAGTAGCACTTTCAACAATAGCCAAATTATGGAAAGAGCTAAATGTCCATCAACTGATGAATGGATAAAGAAATTGTGGTTTATATACACAATGGAATACTACATGGCAATGAGAAAGAATGAAATATGGCCTTTTGTAGCAACGTGGATGGAACTGGAGAGTGTTATGCTAAGTGAAATAAGCCATACAGGGAAAGACAGATACCATATGTGTTCACTCTTATGTGGATCCTGAGAAACTTAACAGAAACCCATGGGGGAGGGGAAGGAAAAAAAAAAAAAAAAGAGGTTAGAGTGGGAGAGAGCCAAAGCATAAGAGACTGTTAAAAACTGAGAACAAACTGGGGGTTGAGGGGGGGTGGGGGGGGGGGGAGGGTGAGTGATGGGTATTGAGGAGGGCACCTTTTGGGATGAGCACTGGGTGTTGTATGGAAACCAATTTGACAATAAACTTTATATATTAAATAAATAAATAAATAAATAAATAAATAAAATATACATAGCATAGGGGCACCTAAATGGTTCAGGTGGTTGAACGACCAACTCTTGATTTTGGCTCAGGTCATGATCCCAGGGTCCTGAGATCAAGCCCCTCACTGGGTTCTGTGCTGAGCGTGGAACCTGCTTAAGTTTCTCTCTTTCTCTCCTTCTGGCCCTCTCCCTCCAAAGCAGTCTCTTCCTCTCTCTAAAGAAGTTAATAAAATATGTACAGCACAAGGTTTTGAATCATGTGCCCAGTAACGATCATATCTCAATTCTCATCTATTATTTTGTCTAACAATTAAAATACTCTGCAGACATGCAGTTTTTGTTTGTTTCATGTGTTCAAGCACTTTTTCTCAAATCTCAGAGGTAACCTCTCAGACAGCCAATAGTTTTTGATTCTTTCTCCATGGTTAAAAACCAAATCACTCCAAGTTATTTAAGTAGGTATTTTAACTTTCATGGGCTTCTCTGCTAAGGTCTATCAAGATTTTTCATTGCCTCTGGTGGAGAAATCTCATGTAATAAATCCTGTTATAATTCATTCTTTCTTTTACATAAAATTGAAGCCTCCATAACAATCTGCAGCTATACCGCCAAATAGACATTCTTTTATGGTTCTTCATAAAGTTTACTTTGTCAGATATATAGCCCATTACAATCTTCTATCAAATTATATCTTGTGGTTACTAAGTTAGAGAATTTGGACGTAATAGAGGTAAAATAATTATTTCAGCTTTATGGCTGAGGTGTTAAATAGCTTCTCGGTAATTATGTAGGTTAAGGGAACTCAACTACAATCCCATTTGCTTCCACAGGTGTGTGGCAATACATTTGCATGTTAGGAACAAGCGTTTCTGTCTAGGTATTGGAAGCAAGGTTTGAAAATGGTTGATCACTTTTTTCTAATGACCTTAAAGTAGCTAACAAATCACCACAGGTAAATGAGACAGAAGGCTTAAAGTGTCATTTCCATTTAAGCTCTCTTTTTGGCTGTGTAATACATCACAAAATAAACCAGCGTCGGGCCAAAAGAGGAAGATGTAAATAAATACTCAGCCAAATAAATACAAACACAAACGAATATTTCTTATTGGCTGGTGCAACCACAAAGTAAGAACAAGAAAAGAAGAAATGGCACAATTGAGAAGAAGATGTGTGGCTATGGAGTTGCACCACTCGGAACTCTCAAGAGAAACTGCTACAAGGAGCCCAGCTGGCCTATGGCCTCCAGAGGCCACACCTGCACATTGCACTGCTCAAGCCGCCAAGGCCACCTCCTGCTGGACAGCTCCTGGTCACTGACTGAGACCACTGACTGGTCACAGGACTCCTCTAATGGGCCACCTGTACTCAAGGGATGTCTACAACCTGACCATGAGCTTCTCAGAACTGCATTGCAGGCTGTAGCTCCTCCTACCTAATCCATCTTCCTTCCCTTTACCCTTTCAAGGACGTCCAGTGTCAGGCATCAGGGGCACCTCTATCTGAAGGCTCTCCATACCTTCCTCTGTTCTATCCCCTCTTTATCCTTTACATGCATCCCCCCCCACTTAAGTCATTTGCATGTCCCCTCCCAAAATGGTATGTGCTTCTCAGAGAACACAAGTGGACACAGAAAGTAAGCTCGATGAAAGAAAAAGAAATTGGTTTTTCATTAAGAAAAAAAAATTTTAACTTAACTATTTTAGCTCCTGCCACCTAAAGATGATGAAAATATATAAAATGAAGAGACGGCTGACTTTAGTAGAATAAATTAAAGAGCAAACATTTTTTTGATGTTTCTTCCTTTTAACCTTCCCTCCTTCCATCCGTCCCTTCAGTCTGCTAAATTAAAAGTGAAACTGGGACAGAAAATTTTTTTCAAAAAATTTGATTCTCTCCATGTAGATGTAAAAACTTGGGAACAATTTTTTTTTTTTTTGTAGTGTTCTTTGAAGTGTCACTCATGGTGGCAATTTTGGTAGACACACAACCCACCAAAAAAGATTGCTACTACCGAGACCAATCTAATGAGACCCATTACTGTTGGGTAGTAATTCACATGCATGCATCTTTGGGAAGATTCCACTGATGGCTTTCTATCGACATAAAGTACAGGAAAACACTAAGTTCATCCAGGTAGTATGTAATTATTAATCAGCGCTCTGTATACATATTCTTCATATAGGTAAGACCAAATTTTAGGTCTCACATGCTAGATGAAGTGCATTACTGAAACACACTCTTTCATTTGCACATATGCTACTTTATATTTTAGCTAATATTTAAAGATAACATATATTATTAATGATTAGAATGTTATTCTATAAGCTATAGCATTATTTGAGTATTGATCTAGAGGTAAAGAAAGTTCCACTACCTACTTATCTCGCTTTTATGAGTGACTTATGGACTATGACAGAGCACCACAGTGATAAAATAAAGAATTACATCTAAGAACACAAATATGGACTACAGAAGGAGAGTACTGATTAGTCTAGTTGTAACAGTCCTCTCTTCTGCACAAAAGGAAAAAAAATAAGAAGAAGAGTCATGAATTAAGCCATAAAAATAAGAATACTCAGTAAGAGTTGGAGATTGTTTTTAGTTTGGCTTTGCTTTGGTTTGCTTTAATACAAAAAGATGTGAAAAATGTAAATAACCAACATTCTATGTGTTGACTTTGATTTCAATGTCAAAATTACTATGATCCCTATCAATATTTCTATTCTAATCGTCAGCTAGTCTCCAACAATGACTCGGGTGTGGCTGAACCATTTGCTATTCCCCAAAGCCACTTTTTCTTTTCTGCATCTATGCTTTGCACGTATCGGGTCTTTTACCTGAACACCTGGAATACTGGGTGTCCAAAGCAACTCAACTTTCTGTCAGCAACAATGAAAGAGATCATGCCTCGTAGTTAGCATTAAATCTTTGGTTTCAGAAATTCGTGCCCTCCGAAAGTCACAGCTCTTTAAATATAATTGTGATTTCCTTTAATAACCCCTATCTCTTTTCTAACCACTGCTAAACTATCAAGACTTGGACCTCTTGGCACACAGTAGTGTTTGCTTGAACAAATCTTTCAGAGGTGGCCTACACATGGTATAATGTAAGAATCCTTAGACACCTAGAAAATATATTTATTTTCCCTCATAGTTTAATGATAATGGACCTGGATCATAAATTCTAGGTTCCTTTTTTCCCGTTTTTAGGAATTGGAAAGTATACTTCATCTTCTTCTTGTATTCATTATTAAAGATGAACTGTCTGCAGTTCACCTATTTTTTTTTTTATCCCTTTCTACAAGAAAAGTTGTAGACGATTTTATCTTGAGAGCTAAGGTACTTTTCCTGGGTCTGTATAAGTGCTAGTCTTTTCTCAGTTTTGTTGCTTGATGCACAAAGCTCCTTACAATATGAAAAAGTATGCTTTTCTTCATGTGAAGGAAAGTTTCTTTTCTTATTTCTTTGATCTTTCTCCTGCCTTTTAATCTACTTCCATATGTATCTCTCTTCAGGAAGGCCTGGGGCAAGTTTGTGACTCTATCTTTCAGATTATTTTTTTGGTTTATAGTCATTTAATTCTAATAATTAGGCTTTTCATTGATTTTTAACTTTTCAATCTATGTTTAATTTCTCCCAAACTTTTTGTTATTCTCTGGCTGTTCCTTTTTTTAGAAGCCTGATCTTGTTTTTCAGAAGCAGCATCCTCTATAATCCCTCTGAGGACACTCATCACAATTTTTTTTTTCCTTTGTTCCCTAAATTAGCTGTTCTCTTCCATGTCATTTGTTCTGATTGTCTATATTAGGTCTTCTGTTTCATGCTGTGAATTTTCCTAAATTGTGCTGATCCTTGGTTTCCTGCACATACTATTAGACAGCCAGCAAAGGTTTCCTCTACAATTGTATAGTCTACCTCTCACACATCATCCTTCTCAGTGGCAGGACTGATAACACTCAGATCTCCCAGACTTTGCTTTCTCAGCAGCACAAAACCTCCCAAATTTTCTTTGGCCATGTTCTAGGATGGGGCTCACCAGTCCCTGAATGACTGTCTCTAAGTTCAGGGCTGATTAACAGCTTTGCACATGGTTTCTTTCTTTCTCATGCTACATGTGGAAAGCTTTTAATTACTGATTAAACTCCCACTATGTTCTTCCCTTTCCTCATCATGTAGGCCGAGGAATATAAACACTCCATAATTTTCCTCCCTTTCTTTTCTCTGTTTCTCCCCAAGGCCTTGCTGACCCGCTATCCTGAGTTCTTTGCCTTCCTACATTCTGTTTCTACTAACTCACTTGACTCCCTTTCCCTCAAGAACGTTAGCCTACACCCAGGATCTCTCATCTATTCTAATCACCCACCAATCTTTATAACTTGCTACATTTGTCTTTTTGTTGCTCACTGTGAGGACGGCTCAAATATCTGCCAGTGACCAAAGGTGAGAGGGGAGACCTATCTTGTTAAGTACAGTTAAAGAGTACCCTGGTCTAGATAGAGAATTCGTTTTCCAAAATTTGGTCCTCATACCTACATGCTTATTTCTTTAACTAGAGAGGAACACACACACTCATCACTCTTCTATCCCTCAAACAACCTTTGCTCCATGTCTCTAACCACCACTTTTCTTTTCTTAGGTTGTGGCCATTACCACCATCTTCTTTTGTGTTTTGGAAAAGTCTTTGGACCTCAGATCTATCATGGTAGTCACCCACCATTTTCTGCTGCTGTGTAAAGGAGGCAGCAGAATTGTGAAGGAGAGGATGAAAAAATTAAGAAAAGGAGGGAGGTCTTTTTGATTCTGGGTAACAGAGACGATGGTTTGCAAATATTAAAACAATGACTCTGTTTTGCCCTTCAAACATGGTTTTTGCAGTCTTGCAAATGGAAGCTATAATCAGATAGTTTATTATCTAGAAAGGAACAGACAGGTTTTGCCTAGAACAAGGAGGTCATCGGTCAGCGTGGAGTCCTGAGGCAGACTCTTCAGATCTTTAGTTCGGCAATGGCCATCAATGCTAAAAATACAGAGAAACAAGTCTCATTCCTCCCTTTTAATTTTATTTTCAAGCATGGAGAATCCGGGTTATGGTTTTTCTTCAAAACTGTTGAAAGATTACCCTTACTTACATGGTGGCTCATCCAGTAGGTCTGTTTTCTAGGATACTAGCAAGATATGACACAAAGTAAATAATAAACTAAAATCTAACTTCTTGCCTCTTAAGGGGCTCTCAGAAGAAGAGGACTAATTGAGGGAAAACAAGGAATTAGAGACTGGATTTCCAAGTTAAGATCAAATATACCAGAAGAACACCTCGACACATCTAATTAACAGTGTTTCTTTGGGAGAAAGGGCAGGGGTCTGGAGACCAACGCCTGTCCCCAGACATTTCAACTTTAGTAACAGTGCCATGCCCAATATAGCATGGTAGAAACGGTAAAAAGAAAGTTTAAAAAAGGTAAATATAATTACAGCAAGACTATACTCTTGGTCTTTGGTGAGGTATACAAGGAGACCAGAAGTTCCATCATGTCCATGTAGGGGAAGAGGGAAATTCTGTGAGGGCCAGTGGATGAGTACAGGCCTGTCTGGATTCTGAACAAAGACGGAAATTCATTCAAAGACATTGGAGAAGGAGGCAATATTTATTAGTATATTTATTCAAAGTATTTATTGAAAAGCTACTATGTGCTTGGTAAACATATTGGAAATAGGATGAGAAAAAAAATTTTAAATCCCCATTCTCATGGAGTTTTTATTCTTCTGAAATTATTGGATCACAGTAAACTCACAAAGATTGGACCAAACATATCTTCCCTGAGCAGTACAAGCATTTTTTGTGTTTTCCGGTATAAGTTCTTTGTTAGTCTCCTGGCCTTCTTAGCACCTTTGTATATTTTTTGTAGAGCACAAGAGAAATTCAGGGTCCCATACATGTGAGCCAACACAAATACCAGATTGTCAAATCCAACTGATACAAAAGCCAGATATCTTACCCAGTGTCAAGCTTTACTAATAATGTCAACAATACAAGTAATCAAGACCAGATGAAGAAGGGAAAGGTCTGGATACACCAGGTCCCCGTTCCTTCCTTTACACATCAGTCTTGCTTGGTGACCCAGAATAATACATGAGGTCTTTAAAAAGACGCAAGGGGCTACCACATACAATAAGGAATATTGTATGTATGTATAACATCTCCATCTTATACCCAGATAGTTGTATAGCTTACATGACATTGCTTGGAGTCATAGTTCATAAATTCATAGATTCTAGATTTGTTTACCATGAGCATTCCTAAAGCAGGGAAATCCTGCTAAAATAATTCACTAGGTAAAATTCTACTCTAAATATTGGCTTATTTTCTAGGAAGTAAGTTATTAGTATATTCACAGAAGATTAAAACAGGTGCCTGCTTCCTTTCTTTCCCAGTAGCATTCTTGTCTGCCCGGCATCCTAAAGGACAGAAAGGCATTTCAGGCCAAATATTTAAATCCACACAAGCTTTGAGGAAGCAAAACTACTGTCCGAGGCCCACCAAGTTTCCTACTTTCCTCTGCCATTTTCATGTCCCTCCTGACAGGGCATTTTGCCATGGCTGAACTGAAGGATAGATATTTCCTAAGAACCTACAGCTTTCTGACACTATGAGCCACCATTTAAATCTGGATACTTCTACAGCACTCAGATGAGGCATATGAACTCTGGCATCTGACATCCTTTTTCTTTCTCACTCTTCCTTTTTATTCCCAATAATCTACCAGAACTTAAGGGACTGATTTTTCTCTCCCCTTCTTTATCCTTGATGTAAAATTTGATGCTCTGGTATGTTCTCAATACATTAAAGTAGAGCAAAAGGGGTTTATTAATTTTGTTTAAATTCACAACAAAACATAGTTTTCATATCTTCTTAAGAGTCAAGAAAGTCAGTCCTGTGATGAAGTTAATATAAGGCTTATTGTTCTGTTTGTATCAGGAAATTTGGGATGAGATGGCTACTGAGGTTGGCTCAGCAGTTCAACCATGTAAGGGCCAGTGTCTCTAGTCTCTTTGTCCTCTTTTCTTTCCTCTGATGCCTCAGCTCCAGACAGTTCATATGTGCTTAGGGTAAAATGAAGGCTAGAATGCGAAGTGCCTATCCCACTTTGCCAATCATTAACAAACAAGCAAACAAACAAACAAACAAACAAACAAAAAAACGTCTCAGGACACACAGCAGGATGCTGTTTCTATCTCAACGACCTGAAATATATTCTATGGTAAAGACAGACCAGATAAAGGCATATTTTGTCTGGAATAAGAAATAACATTGCTGTGAATAAAATTATATTTTGGTTAGTAAAGAAGGAGGAAATTTATACATGGTTTAAAATTAACACTGTCTGCCACAGACCTGAATGTTTGTTTCCAGCACATCATGCATGCACACATATGCACACATATTAACATAATCTCTCATTGTAAGTGGGTTACAGCCCTTCCACTTAAAAATTCTAGACTTATTTAAATACCATTATACTGCTTTATATAAGATAACTCACATAAGTTATCCCTCTGAATGAATTTTTCTCTCATAAATTGTACATAATCTTATGTCTCATAAATAATTTTTGCAAGTTGAATTCTCCAGGAAGCAGCCTCTGAGAAAGAACTGAGCACACAGAATGTTTATTAGGGATGTCTGGGATCAACCTCTGTAGAAGAGAGGAGAAGGAAGTGGGACTGGGCAGCTGCAGCTTAAGCTGACCCCCACAGTAGGAGGTGATTCAGAGAATGGTCCTCCAAAGTTATCCTGAGTTCGACGGAGGTGACTAGTCCTTTGTACCCCATGTCCATAATTCATTGGTTGTAAGCCATGTGACCTTGGGCAAGGAGGCTCTCCAGCTAAGACAATCCTAGAGGGACTGACAGTTGAAGGGTACCTACGGACACCCACAGTAGCAAGGGCAACACTTCTTACATGGTTTCTCTGAAGGGAAACCTGAGTCTGCATTACCAGTTAATAAGAAAATTATTTGCCACAAATAAAGATATCCCACTGTAATATGCTGGGCATCGTTGCTTGACATTTTGTTATGAACGTAGTACTTCATTCAAACCATAGATTCATAGCCTTAAACCTTTACAAATATATAGAGAGAGTTCTGGCTGCAAAAATATGCAATTATATGCAGTAATAATTAATTACATGGCTAAGAGTTAAATAGCTAATTAGAGTTGAGATGTATTCCTTGTAAAAAACATCATGGATAGACTATATATCTATCTATACATCACTGTGAGACACTTATCATCTATTCCATAGAGAAAGAAACAGGAGTTAAGTTACTTTCTCAAATAACTTTTTAATTATAGAAAAGATTCCTCTTTAGGATTAAAATATCTTTTGCAATTTATGAGACTTATAAGGGCTGGAATGTTGTAGAATGAAGTAATATATATGAAAAAAGCCTTATTAACTGCCAAATCCTACACATTCATTGTTTTTATTATTCCAGGAGTGTTAAGTGAAAAACTTTATTGACTATTTAATCTACTGCATTAGGAAACCCATTTTAAAAAGGCCTTGAATCCTTGTGATTATTTATAATTTTGTGATCATTGCACAGATGATCAACTTGTCAGATTCTGAACTCATGCATTTTCCTTTATCCATATCCTGTTTTAAGGAGGCTTCCTATATGTCACCAAGAAGCTGACAGTTTAAAACATAAGAAGTGAAAAATTATGTCATTGTGTTACCATTTAAAACACAAAGGTGAAAAATTGTTTCCATGATACTATTAAAAGGTCATGGTAGCAAAAAAGATGTTGTGTACCAGTATTTCTTTTTAAATTAAGGGTGAAAAACAGAGCTAAAGGATAAAAATGTGCCCTGGTACACCTATCAGGAGACAGTGCTTTTATTCTACTAAAAGGGTCTTATTTTTTAACCAGATAAGTTCCAAGGATGGAGAAAAACAATGCATTCGGCTATATTATTCTGATGACAACATGAACAAACCCTTTGGTTTTAGTCTGTTTTCATCATGTACTTTCTATTCTCTTAAATTTTAATTTTTCATTGATAATTATGCTCCACAGGAATAGAATGCCCTATACAGACATGGAGTCTGGTATTTGAGCTAGGTATAAAATTGGAAATGAACAGTCTATAGAAATCTTTCCATCAAGAGTGATCTTATTGATGCATCATAACAAGTTTATGGGACAGGTCACCGTAAGGTAACTAAACCTCAAGGGATGAAATTCAGACCTCATCTGACAACAGCAAATAGCTATTTTTCAACTTATGCTTACAGGAGTGTCTGGGTGGTTCAGTTTGTTAAGCGTCCAATTCAGCTCAGGTCATGATCTCGCGGTTTGTGACTTCGAGCCTCAAGTTGGGCTCTGTGCTGACACCTCAGAGCCTGGAGGCTGCTTCGGATTCTGTGTCTCCCTCTCTGTCTGCCCCTCCCCAACTCATACTCTGTCTGTCTCTCTCTGTCTTCCTCAAAAATAAATAAACATTAAGAGAATTAAATAAATAAACTTATGCTTACATTTCATTTACTTTGTGAATTTCTCATTTAAGTTTTCAAAACATATTAGGCACATAATTATAACAGTACAGTTAAACTTTAGATTGTAAGTAACTTCATTCTGCAAGTGTTCTGCAAGATGAGCAAACATTTCTAATAAACTTTTACTTAATAAACAAGCAATGTCTTGCAATAAGAGTGGCACGTGATGCTGAATGTCACATGATCACAACCGAACCAATGGTTCTTCTCTCTCTCTCTCTTTCTCTTGCTGTGGGGTTGTGGGTGATCACCAATGCAATAGATGCATTTCCACAAAGTCCTCAAAAGGAGGCAAAAGCAAGTGTCATTGGATATGTGCCTTGTTAAAGTTGCACAAAAATAAAGATTCCATTGAGCCAATAGACAGCAGTGATTCTGTCAGTCATCGTGAAAGTCATCCTACACAATAACCCTCTTCTCTCTTGTCTCCCTCATACCAGCCATCAGGTTTTTCAAAGGAAAATCCAGGTTAATTTGTTTATATTCCTTATATTTTGTATTTCTTTATTTTGTATTATATTACAATATAGTAATCACTTTTGTGTGGGTACCTTTGGGTTGTGGAATGAATCATCTGAGTTTCCATTAGTTCTTATGAGGAAATTTGCTTTGATATACAAGTGCTTTGGATTACAGCATATTTCCCGAACAAATTATGCTCCCAAACCAAGATTTTACTGTATATCCTTTATTAACAAAAGTTTCTATGTGAAAACATGTAAACTAGATAAATTTAAAGGGATTTATTTGCATCATGAAAATTCTCAGCACAGTACAAAACTATTAACCAAGTTTTACCAAAATTTATATTTGAAATTCATCTATTGTATTAAAAGCACACTTGATGTATTCTGTAACTTATAGAGACAGTTTTTCTTATGATTAGAACTCTCAAAGCTTACAAAAGAGATTTTAATTTATGACGGTCTATGTAATTGCTCAAAGTACACTGCACATGTAGACCAGAGAGCTAAGGATTTTAATAGGACATGCTTTCCCAGAACATAGATGCTATATAGGTAGATTTATTACTATATTCAAGTAGTTGAAATATTCCTAAACACACACATTTAAAAAAGGACTCCCCAGGGACACCTGGGTGGCCCAGTCAGTTAAACATCTGACTTCGGCTCAGGTCATGATCTCACAGTTTATGGGTTCAAGACCCACATCAGGCTCCCTGCTGCCAGTGCAGAGACTGCTTCAGATCCTCTGTCCTCCTCTCTCTCTCTCTCTCTCTCAAAAATAAACATAAAAAAATACAAAAAATAAAAAAATAAAAAGGACCCCCCAAATAATTGCTATGCCATTGAAATATGTGAAGAATTTAAAAATTCATTACAATAGGCAACTTTCTATGCCCTAAACTCTGAAGCTATGACTGTACCTACAGAAAAGATGAATACCGTATCTTTAATTAGGTGTTTATATTTTCTATGTTATTATTTATTTGAGAGAGAGAGAGAGAGAGAGAGAGAGCATGTGTGCAAGGTGGAAGAGGGAGAGGCAGAGAGAGAGGGAGAGAGAATCTTAAGTAAGCCCTGCTCCTTGCACTCAGGGCTCCATCTCATGAACCTGAGATCATGACCTGAGCAGAAATCAAGAGTCCATTGCTTAACAACTGAGCCACCCAGGTGCCCCTATACTTTCTATGTAGTCTTAAAATACTATCAGTAATTTAAAGAATAATTCTGTTCTATTATACTTAGTAATGACCAAGAAATTAGGTTAGAATAAATCATATGTCCTTTTGTGGTATCTTCTATATAGGGCAGTCTTTTCTAAGTTATGATTCACTGACACTATTGGAAAACTGATATATGGAAAGAAGAGCTTTTCTTTACAAAACAGATAAGCTTCTTTGTTGATATTATAATTGTAATACTTACTATTATTATTATATTGAGTCACAGCATATGTACTAATATTCTTTTACTATGTTTTTAGAGGACTCAATATTTGCATGTATCATTGCATGCTAAATTCTTGTGGATAGCTCTATATACCTAGAAAAGCAAAGTCATGTTTCATTATCTGAGTTGAATATTATAAACCTTTCTTTTTATAAGTTTTTAGAAAACTTTTTATTGAAGTATTGTTGATAAAACTCTCTTGCTTTTAATGAAAACTTCATTGATTTTATTTGATAGTTTGATTATGAACGAAGGTCAAAATGGCCATTATTCTACTTTGGGAAAGAACAATCAATGAAATTGTTGGGGGATAAAAAGAAAATAGTCAAAATTCTCCACTTAATGTTTAAAAATTACAGATAAGACCTAAAAAAAAAATAAACCACACATAAAAACAGACACACAGAGACACACACACACACACACAAACATTTGAGTGTTTAAGATGCATTCCTGTCATTAAGAAAAATAAATCTAAGCTATTGCTTTTGAGGAGGTCAGCATGGATGGCAGTAAAAGCAGCGCAGAAAACTTCTGAAGCCTTATGTGCTGTCATCATTCTGTAGGCTGATACCAAGAAGCCCCCTTCTGTACCACATTCCAGTATCAAGAAGGCAGTGGTGCCAGAGGATCTCTCATAACCTACATCTAAAAACCGATAATGAGGAAAATCCCGATTTCCCCCTTGCAAAGGGCATAATGATAACTTTTAAATGAAGGGAAAGTTCTCGAAGTTTTCACCCTTTTTTTTTTTTAATTTAAGGAAGCTTAACTAAGCTATATTTGATGACGCATGTTTCTCAAGAAGAAATGAATTGGGGCATAAATAAATAATAAATGTAGATTGCATGACTGGAAAGCTCCATTTCCATTATTATCTCTGAGAAAGAAATTGCTTCATATTTACGTTATTACACAACCCCTAGTTGTAGAAATCTTTCCATCTCGTGATTTTAAAGTACTGTTTGGAAATGATACTTGAGCCTGCAATGACAGTAAATGATCTATTGTGGATGTATATAGAGGATACCTGGTAGATTACATTAAAGAAAGTGAGAGACAGAAAGAGGTTTACCAAAGATTTGGTCATTCTAAGAGGCATAACCTCACACATCCAAGTGATGTGTATCACTTTTTAAAAAATACTTTTAACGATCCTTTTAAAGGCCATACATTAAGTAGTACATTCTACAGGAACCAATATATACCTACAGGAAAAATCTTAAAACCCAAACCACCCAAAAGTTATGTGAATCAGTAACTGGGTTAGTATCAAGTTTCTAAAGGTAGCATTATATGCGGATTTTCACAAGTGATGAATCTAAACAATTTAGGAAGTCAGAAGAAAAGGCAACAGGTTCATAAAAATTGTTAGCTGAGTCCAAGAGTGGCTCTAGTCATCACAAAGGTAGCAAGGTCAATGTTATGTGTCAAGACTTTAAATGAAATGGTTTCATTAAATGTGAGGATTACAAGTAATGCTCTTGAAAATACATCACAGGTGGGATTACAAATATATTTGTGACATGAAAAAACAATATTATCTCGATTCATGAGAATTTATATCACAACAATTTTTTGGACTGTTATACTTAGAAAAATGTGGAACTAATTTCTATTTGGTGTCACCTAATAAGTAAACATTTATAGCATTTAAAATTAAGTGAACAAAATTAATGGGCTGTTTTTAAAGTCTTCTTAACTTTAAATTTCTCTTGATGGAATACAGCACTATAATACACAGCCTTTTTCTGTGTGAAAAAAGTCATGTAGAAATTTTAAATTACCTCTTAAAGGTTATATAATTTAGGCAAATTACTTCATTCTTGAGTGAGAGAATTAAATTGTGTAATAAAGAGTACTTAGTTTAAGGGGATCTTATTAAAAACAACAGTATTTTTAAGGATAGAGGAAGGGCAATAAATTTGATCATCATAATAGAACTTGTATCTTTGAGCTGACATTTAAATCCCTGGATAGAAATCAATCCTTTTTTTGATACTTATTAGTCATAACCTCTAGGTGGACTTCTACGAAAGATATGTGAAAGGTAAGATACATGCAATTTTTTTCGAGTACTAATTATAAATGAGGTATCACATAACTCCACTATCATTAATTTTTAAAAATCAGATCATTCAGAACATGGTTCACAAACTGCTGAATCATATGCTATCACTTTTAAACTCATTCTTAGAAAATAGACTGTCAGCGCAGAGCAGTTCTGGGAATGAGATGATAGAACACAGAGCTGGCGGAAATTCTGAATTTTTTGACAAATAATTTTTGGCCCAAAAATTATTTTGATATTGCACTCTTCAATGAGGGTTTAGATTCATATGCCTGAAGATATTTCATAGAGTATAAGGTATTTTGATTATCACTAAGAAGATGGTGGCTGACATTATCTTATGATGTGATATGTGAAGAGAATTAGAAAACACTACCTCTTTTAGAATAGGGGCTTCCTAACAATGTGGATTCCTGGGCCCTATCTCGGACCACAAAGGGAAGATACGTAATTTTAAGACCTCCCGGGCTTATCCTTATGTATTCTGAGATATGAATTCCATCAAGCCAAAGAATGACATAAGGAGGTAATTTAGATAGAGGTCTTTAGTAACAGATAAGACCATGCTTATCTCTGTGGAGAGGAATATGAAAGAAGCCATTGTAAAGCAAGAAATCTATATAAATGCCTGGTGCCTGGGTGGCTTAGTCGGCTAAGCGTTCCACTCTGGCTCAGGTCATGATCTCACGGCTTGTGGACTGTTTCTGCCTCAGGCTCTGTGCTGACAGCTCAAACTGAAGCCTGCTTTGGATGCTGTCTCTGTCTCTCCCTGCTCAAGCGCTGTCTCTGTCTCTGTCTCTCGCTCTCTCACTCAAATAGAAATCAACATATAAAAAAAGCAATCTATATAAATATGCCATTTTCCAGTTTATTTTGGAGTAGTTTGAAAATGAAAGATGTGTTCTAGAATCCTGTAAGATAATGGTGGCCACACACATTTCGAATACTGCAAAAACTCTCACAAAGACAGTATAGATTAGGATAGCAAATAAAATCACCCTCGCTCACACCTCTAGCACAAATAGAAGTCGTAAGAGTCTACACACACCAATCCACCTGTACTTGAGAAGCTAAACACAAAAGACCATCAGGAAAGGAGAGATGGCACCAGAGTCCATCCATACAAAGTAGAGAGTGGGGAGGTGTTTGGGCAGAAGAAAGGCAAGTTTAGCTGGCTCTAGTAGCAGTAGGACACAGATAACATCAGTTAGGGTTCACTCCCTGAAGGAAACTGTCAACTCATAGTAAAACCTAGTGAAATCATTTGCAAGTCATGACAGATGCTAGCCTTGGAGAGTGAGGAAGGACCTAACGGAAAGGGTCTTGGGAAATGTACAGAGATAGATATCATATGTTTTCATTCATACGTGGTCTTGAGAAGTTTAACAGAAGACCATGGGGGAAGGGAAGCGGGGAAAAAAAAAGTTACAAACAAAGAGGGAGGGAGGCAAACCACAAGAGACTCTTAAATACAGAGAACAAAATGAAGGTGGGGGGCAGGTGGGGGGAGAGGGGAAAATGGGTGATGGGCATTGGGGAGGGCACTTGTTGGGATGAGCACTGGGTTTACATGTAAGCCAATTTGATAATAAATTATATTCATAAAAAAAAGAATACTCATTAAGGAAATATAAATTAAAGCCACAGTATGATACTGCCAAGCATTGAATAGAATAACTGAAATAGAAACCAAGCAGAAATATTTATGTGAATGTTCATAAAGTAGTTTATAATTGGGGGCACCTGGGTGGCTCAGTCGGTTAAGCGTCTGACTTCGGCTCAGGTCTCAATCTCACAGTTCCTGAGTTCGAGCCCTGCATCAGGCTCTGTGCTGACAGCTGGGAGCCCGGAGCCAGCTTCGGACACTGTGTCTCCCTCTCTCTCTGCCTCTCCCCTGCTCATGCCCTGTTTCTCGCTCTCAAAAATAAATAAACATTTAAAAATTAAATTAGTTTATAATTGTAAAAAATATTTTTAAAAAGTTAGCTATTCTTCAGGAGGAGAGTAGAAAACCACTTTATCCATTCAGTAGATTATTAAAAGGCAATTAAAAAGACTGAACTATTCTACATGTAGCAACACATGCATATGATATTCACTGGTAGTGATGGGGAACCAGTTGCACAATTATATGTACAACCTGAAGTCACAGATTTATTTTATGATTACACTCAATCGAGTACAAAAATGCATTTTAGAACAAAAACCACTTAGGTATGAGGAGAAGGAAATTGATGAGAGAAGGGACTTTATCTGCATCTATCTAATTCCTGTAAAAGGAAAGAGAGAAATGTAAAGAAAACAAACAAAAAAATTAATATCTGCTTCATTTTAGAGGTCGGCGTACCAATACACTATTTACATTGGTTTAGGTTCTTATCTGTGTATTTGGGTTTTTCACAATATTTAATGGTAAAACCAAGAAGTAATATTGACAGAAAGAGAGTAAAATGGACTGTCTGCTTTAAGAAATACTTAAAATCTATATTTTAGAAAAGAAATAACGTATTGCTGAAAGAAAGTAAATCACGGTGAAAACTATGGTTAATTATGAGGAAACACATACACTAAATAAGCACCCAAGAGAAATGGACGTTTTAAGGAGCCAAAGTTCTGGTGAGAAAGAAATACTAGTTGGGAAGGAACTGTATGCGCTAGATAAGACAGATCCCACTAAGAGACAAACCACAAAATATTACACCAACATCTGTCATATGAACACGATGATTGAAAAAAGCCAGATTCTTGAAGCTATTCCAGAAATTCATATGAAGTCAAAATTCTGTGTGATCATTTTGAAATTTTACTATTTTAAAGTTTAAAAACCAAATGACATTCTAAAAGAAAAGTCGATAGTCCCTTGTAGTCCTGTATTATAACTGCAAAATGCACTATTTCCATGTGTTATGTGAAAATAATGCATACATTATGTGCATGTGCAGTGGTTCTGGAGTTCCGTAATAACCTATTTTATATTTAATATATGAAATATGCTGATTATATATTATATCCTATTATAATGTATTTACATTCTGCAATAACCCATTTTTCTTGAGATATTGTCCCAATGAAATTTATCTGTGAAAAGAGCTGACATATTTGGTTCTTAACATTGGCTGCCTGTTTGAATTTCCCGTGGAGTTATTTATTTCTTTATATCAAAAATCTGTCTTGGGGGTGCCTGAGGGCCTAGTCGGTTAAGTGTCTGACTTTGGCTTCAGGTCATGATCTCACAGTTCGTGGGTTTGAGCCCCGCATTGGGCTCTGTGCTGACAGCTCAGACCCTGGAGCCTGCTTTGGATTCTGTGTCTCCCTCTCTCTGCCCCTCCCCTGCTTACACTCTGTCTCTCACTCTATCTCAAAAAAAATAAATAAACATTTAAAAAAATCTTTTTTTAATTTAATTGTAATTGAATTAAGAGAATGAATAATCTACCTTAGGAGGTGGTATTAATTTATTATTACTTTTTTTTATAAAATCAATGCAAACTTCTTGGCAGAGATCATGTATATTAATATAGTGATGCTGACTTTGTTTTTTTATTTAAAAATAATGCAATTCTATTACCTCATACTGGGAACCTAGATAATCTTTTCTTTTTTTCTTTTTTTCCTGGGGTGAGCACTTATAGCATCTACTGGAGCACCACAGGTTACATAGAACCAATGTCTCCACCTACTTATTTTGTCTTTCTTCCGAGGCACTCACCAAAATTATGGTCAAGGAAGCTTCTTACCATTGTTTTTGTTCTAAAAAATGCACATAAAACTTACTATCTTAACCATTAAGATTAAAAAGAAGGAAGTTTTCCATTTGGGTTATATTTCTTATATTTATCCATGCACAGTTTTAGGACACAATTGTACAAAGATTCTTTTACCAAGAAGCAGTGCTTTCTAGCCAGCAGCATGAGGTTATCCCAGACAGAGGCAGCTACTTTCAACTATTTGCTGTTTTTTGTGTTTTTTGTTTTTTGTTTTTTTTTTTATCTTATCATTACTATTATTCAGTGAGATACTGAGTCTCCTTGTTTTTTATTTTTTTCAATTTCAAGCATCTTGTATTTACTTTTCACAATTGAAAATGAACATTTAAATCATTTTTCTAACTTCACCCACACCCACTCCACGTTCACAACCCCCTGCATATAACCAATACATGCACCCACTGCAAATATACATCCAATGCATCCATCGTCCCAATAGGATTATAGCATAATTTTGCCCAGACCAGTATTTACCATTCACATTATTATGACAAAAAACGCTTTTCTTTGGTAAGTTACCATTTCTTTCCAATTATTTTCTTTGTTTTTCATTGGTTTGTTTAGTTGTGTTTTGTGGTTGTTGTTTTTCGTTTGGGTCTGTAATGCATGTTAGCTAATTCTCTAGTGTTTAGTGTCCTTTACCTACTCATAATAGAGTTGGACTTCAGATTGCTGATCGGAAGCTTTGTATGTATGGACAAATTTGTCAAATATGGCTTCCTTATAGAATGATATGACTGGATTCTTTGGTGGGGATACCACCAATATCGGTATCTCTAAATGTATTCTGCTAGACTTCCTGGAGAAAAGTTTTCATGTTTCTTGCTCTGCTCAGAGAGTATAAACCAGTTTCCAAGGCTCTAGGATCCAAAATATATACCGAGTTGGGGGATTCATCACCAGAAAAAAGCGGTTCAACCTCACTAAACATCAGGGAAAACCAAATTAAAATTACCATGTGACATGACCATATGTATCAGATAATAACACATATTGGTGAAGATGAGGAACAAATGAAACCCTCATATGGTGCTGATGGGAACAGCATGAGAAAGAATGGTTTAGCTGGATCTACTAAAGTAGATCATACGCATACCCTTTGGTCCAGCAATCCCATCCCTCAGTATATACCCAACACAAATGTGTATACATGCTCATACATATTTCAATTCAGATTAAATATGGATTAAACTTTACAATTCAATGCTGAGCAAAAGAAACTAGAATGAGAAAAATATATATAATCATTCCACTTACGGAAAATAGGCAAAACTAATCTGTGCTGTTAGAAGTCAGGATAATGGCTTCTCTCAAGAGAGGGACAGGAACTGGATGAGAGCACAAGGTGGAGCTCCTGTGGGGAGCTAGTAATGTTCCAAATTTTGATTGGGTTTTTCCTTGCTGTTTATTTTCCAATGACAAAAGAAGTGCTCATACTCCCAGACAAAGATGGATTATTCCATAGCCGTGGCTATGTGTAGCTACCAGAACTGGCTTTCAACTTGTTCAGTTGATCAGAAAAACTCCTCTCAGTGAATGTGCTTTTACAGTAAGTCACAGCTTCTCACTTCTGAAAGTCAGTTCATCAGAGAAGCATTCTCTGCAATAAGCATGCCTCTGACTGACAACTAATCGATAAAAAAAAAAAACTCTTGCCTGGGTGAATACTGCAGATAATGTTAATTCACTTAACCTCTACCAAGTGTCAATACCAGAATTCTATAATTTTCCCAAAAACTGTATACAAGATGACTCTTCTTCATAAAATAAGCAATACAGTCAACAACTTTTTTATTTTAGAAACTGAGAGGTGGTCTTGTCACCTTTTGATTATTGATTATGAACATTTATGCTACTGCATACTTCATGTGCTTTTCTGTATATAGAGATAATACAATAAAATATGTATTTTTTAATTCCACAGGACAGCTACTTCTGATCAAGACAAAGGGATGGGGACCATATTTACTTTATTGCCTTAAGTGACAAAAAAGCAGACGAAGTAGGTAAACCACTGGGTTTTAAGACACTGGACATTAGTCGACGAAGGACAGATAATCCGAGAGGAGGGAAACAAGCTGGCAGGTAGGACTGCCCTGGCTGACTGCCCTGACAGAGTTCCCAGGCTGGCAAAGGAAAACTCAGGCGATGCCTGATGGGCTCTTTGGTTTAAGGAGACAGAGCTAAGAATTTCCATTTTTTAAAGGCATCCAGCAAATTCTGATGTCTATGATCTGGGAACCAAAGTTGCAACCATTCCATAAACAACCAGGTTGCATTCAAGCTTTACCTAGTAACATGTAAACTGATTATGGTTTGTTCTTCTGGGCAAATCACTTCAATTTCTCTTCTTTAAAACTTGGAATCATAGCAACTGTATCATGAGGTTACTTACAAATAAGTGAATGAATAGATGTAAAACTCACAGAATATAGCCTGGCTAATAAAATTTTTGCTGGCGAAATTCTTACTGTCAGCAATCCATAAACAGGTAGCAATCAGGGAATGACATAGCTTTCATGCCTGAATAGAAACCAGGGTTATTAAAAAAAATTTTTTTTTAACGTTTATTTATTTTTGAGACAGAGAGAGACAGAGCATGAACGGGGGAGGGTCAGAGAGAGGGAGACACAGAATCTGAAACAGGCTCCAGGCTCTGAGCTGTCAGCACAGAGCCCAACGCAGGGCTCGAACTCATGGACCGTGAGATCATGACCTGAGCCGAAGTCGGCCACTCAACCGACTGAGCCACCCAGGCACCCCGAAACCAGGGTTATTAGATTGCTGTCTAGGCTCCTCACAATCTACTGTGAGCAACTTTTAGATTTTCTGATGGACATCAGATGATATAGATGTATAATTGGAATGTTTCCACTCTAGTGAAGATATGACATAGTAACTTGCTAAATAAACTCAGATTTACTCCCCAAATTCTCCAGTGTAAATCTTTTCTCGGATGACATGTAAAGCAATATTTTGTTAATTTTATTTCCTTAAAGTTGAAGATATTGTCAATAGTCTGACTTTATTTATTTATTTGTTAAAGTGTATTTATTTTTGAGAGAGAGAGTGTGTGCACATGAGTCGGGGAGAGGCAAAGAGAGAGAGGAGAGAGAACCACAAGCAGGCTCTGCACTGTCTGCACAGAGCCCGCAGCAGGGCTCAAACGCACAAACCATGAGATCATGACCTGAGCTGAAATGAAGAGACAGAAGACGCTTCACCAACTGAACCAGCCAGGCATTTCTCAATATTCTGACCCTCAATATTCTCAATGTACAAGACAAATAACTTGCCACTGTTTGGAAGAAAACCTTTTTTTTTTTTTTTTTTTTTAATTTTTATTTAAATTCCAATAAGTTAACATGAAAAAAATCTTTACAAAAAAATCACAATAGATCTTGTTCCTTGTCTGCTCTCTTTTACAGTGATAAAAGGACTAAGCACAATTGTGTACCAGTAACTTAGCTGCCTTACACACCCATATTGACATGTGCTTCTGTCTAGAAACCTTGGAACCTTTTGAACTTGCTTCTGAAAACTGCCTGGACAGAATTAATTCGTTGGCAGAGAAAAACCAAATGTTACACTTGTTTGGGCATCTAAGTGAATTACAAAGGTTTTGCTCGTTACTTTAATACCATTTCAAACTGGGCATCGGTTGAATATTTTAGACACATGCAATCTTTACTATGAGATGTGTCAGGAATCATGGCAGAGTACCTATTACTCTAAAGAATAGAACCAAATATGGAGCCAAGATAGCCTTTAATGCTTATCTCTCCCCAGGAGACAGCCAGATGGCTGTATAATATTTTCACTAGGCACTGCTACTGAATATCAACTGTTTAGATTTCCAGTTTGGGTTGAATATTAATCCCTTGCCTAAAAATAAAAAATTCTCTGTATAATTGTACTCATAAATAATCCTCAGCTCTACTTATGACTAAAGGGTACCTAGAGACTCTCTTGACGTTATTTTTGCCAAGGTCAAGGAATTCTGAAGAGAATAATACAACAGTCACAGGAAAATTTAAATATGTATATACATACAGACAGATAAAATTATATTTTAAACTAACATATTCTAAATGTAAACTTTGCTTTGCTGGAGATATTTTCATGCACTGGAGTACAACCCATTTTAATTGTGTTTTGCTGATTTAATAATAAATTAAGTTAATGAAAAAGTCCTCAAGATCATATAAAATCCCAGAAGTACTCATCTGAAACCAAAGTAAATCTATTGAAAGAAAATGCTGGTGTTTTGCTTCAATACAGAAATTTCTCTAAATGCATTTGTATTCAGGGGTCTCACAAGAAAACAAAGTAAAGTCAATGAGAGTAGGGGATGGTTAAGAGAAGCAAAGCCAAGACTTAAAAACAGTGAGGGATTATTTTATTGATGCTGATTAGATAGTGGTCCCTCTGTATCATGGACGAACAGATTTATTTCCATTTATTTTCCAATTACCTCCTCTTTTTTTTTTTTTAACATTTATTTATTTCTGAGACAGAGAGAGACAGAGCATGAACAGGGGAGGCTCAGAGACAGAGTGAGACACAGAATCCGAAACAGGCTCCAGGCTCTGAGCTGTCAGCACAGAGCCCGACGCAGGGCTCAAACTCACGGACCACGAGATCATGACCTGAGCCGAAGTCGGCCACCTAACCGACTGAGCCACCCAGCTGCCCCCAATTACCTCCTCTTTTAACCATTTACTCACATCTGCCTCAACCACTCTTAGGACTTTCTGTCACATAGTCACCAATGGCCTCTCTATTACTAAATCAAGTATCTTCAGTTTGTAATTTTTTTTCTCAGCATTGCCTGTGCTGTATGCAATCTACTTCTCTAGAAGGTGTCTCCTTTGGAATGCATAGCCCTATACTCTCTTGACAAATACTATTTTGTTATTCCTTCTATTTCACTGCAAATTCTTTGCCACTTTCTAGATCCCTTTCTCCACCTACATACACCAGACACTTCTGCCTCGCAATTTCCTTAATTCTAGCAGTGCTTAGTAGAGCAAATTCTCATCTGCCACTCTAATTATATTCCCAACATTTTCAATACTGTATATTCAAATCTATTCCTATTTGCCCCTATTGAGGGGGAAAAAAAAAAAAAAAAAGCTTTCCGTTAAATTTTCCTTGGTCATCCTCCTTGAAAGTACTTACTAATTTTGACTCATTATTCTCATTCTCCTTAATACTTATTTAATCACAAGACCCTGTCAAGTTTTATAAAAAAATATACACCTCTCAGATCTATTCTATGCTCTCCATGCCCACTGGAATAATCTGACTCTGGATAATTTGCTAGAACCTAAGTGTTAAGTGTCTTTCTAGCTAGATTTCTAATGTCAGTCTCTCTTGCAACCACACTTTGTTAGGAAAACAGTTCTCTGTGAATATTTGCACATTTCTGCATGATCTGGGCTCTCTGAGCAGAGTACTGACATCCTGAGTGAAAGGAGGTTGAATGGTAAACAAGTTTTGGAAATTGAAGGCCATGAATTCCTCTGGAAAGACTTAAAGACCTATCTCCCCAAACCGTTTCCTTACATTCTAAAGTTAACAAAACCCAGAGATGCCTTTTTTTCCTCTTCCTCAAAGAACGTTGCTTGCTTCTAGGGAGATGGTACCCTGCCCCTCTCTGGAGAGGCTTTGTTTATAATATGGCATTACAGAGTAAAAGTCTCTTCCTCCTTCTCTTCCTCTCCCCCACCTCTCTCTCTGCCTTCTTATAAAGTGCCAAGCCTCAGAATTTGGGGATTCCTTCCTTGAAGTGCCAACCACACTGTATGCACAAGGGACATCAAATCCTCACTGCACTGGGCATGGAGCAGTGGGGTGGGTGTGGCACTGCTAAGATTCTGTGAGTCAATAGCCCATCTTCTGATCAATAGATCTCAGGCTTCCTGATATAACTGATTAAACTTACTATCTTAAACACCACAAAATGAATGCTGTTTAAACACTAATTGTAGCCAATTATTTCATTGCAAAAAATTTTGAGGATAAACATAAATTACTTTTTTTTTTTTTTAACTACTAGGCTCTGAAAATCCTCATTGTTAACCAACATGATCATATACTACAGTTAAAATTCTCTGTTTCACAAATTAATCACATTTATTACTGCTTCCAAAAAATATGGAACTTTTTCTTTAATAAGTGGTACTGTAATAATAAGAAAAGCTTTATGGGGAAAAAAAAAGATAAAATTCGATCCATAACTCATATGATAGGCCAGGATAAAGGGACGAGAATGAAACATAAATAATGAAACCATAACTCTATTAAAAGAAAATATGGGTGACTTTCTATACAACGTTGGAATTGGCAAAACTTAGCCAACTGTGACACAAAATACAGAAGCATTAAATTAAAAACAAAACAAAAAAGGATGCAGAGACACTTAAACAAAATAAAAAGAAAAATGAAAAACTGCATATAAATTTGATAACTTATATCACAAAGGCCTAATATCCTTAATATATAAATAAGCTTCTGAAAATAAAGAAAAATAAACACATAAACTTACAGGACAAAATTAGAGAAATGAACAGGAAAAACAAATGAAACCCCTCTTAATATAAAATGGTACCCAATCTCCATTTTCTGAAGAAATTCAATCATCTTTCGTATTGTTGTTCCCTGTAATTAACGTTGAAATATGGTCAGTCCTCATACTCTTTTTTCTCAAGTAGAAGAATCAACACCTTTCAGATAAAATGAGGTTAAAAAAGAAAAAAGAAAAAGAACACTGTTCTAAGAGGGTAGATTTCACATTAAGTGTTCTTACCACAGTAAAATTTAAAAGAAAAGAACATGGTTCTAACTTAAGAGTTCCAGACTAACTGTTCTCTTGTTTTTTGTGTTTAACAAAAAAAAAAATGTTTACTTATTTTTGAGAGAGACAGAGACAGAATGCGAGTGGGTTAGCCACAGAGAGAGAGGGAGACACAGAATCTGAAGCAGGCTTCAGGCTCCGAGCTGTCAGCACAGACCCCGACGCGGGGCTCAAACTCACGAGCTATGAGATCATGACCTGATCCGAAGTCGGTTGCTCAACCGACTGAGCCATCCAGGCACCCCTCTTGTTTTTTGTGTTTAGTAATGGGTCTGTAATCCTTGTGTTCATGTTTAGGTCACTGGTTAAGATTGTTTTCTCAGTGACAAGCTGAAGGTGGACAAGGCTCTACTTTCTCAGGTGACGGTAAGCATGGGGGTCCATGTACTGTTCACTCACTGTGTTCATCATGATTGTCCTGTTAACAGGTAGTGGACTTGTTATTTGCTAAAAACAATGATTTTACTCTTTCATTTTACAATTTTCATTTGATGTTTTTATAGTTTTCATTTCTCTGTTGAAATTTCCTAAGACCAGGTTTTTAACTAATTATTTTACATATTTTTCTTTCATTCTTTTAATAAATTCTAATAGCTACTTTGAACTATTTGCTAAGTCAAACAGCTGTGCCATCTTTGATTTTTTTTTGTGGGGGGGAGAGCATAAGTTGGGGAGAGGGGCAGAGGGGAGAGAGAGAGACAGAGAATCTCAAGCAGGCTCCAAGCTCAGTGCAGAGTCCGACGTAGGCTTTGATCCCACGAGCCAAAATCAAGCGTTGACATCCCAATGACTGAGCCACCCAGATGCCCCAGATTTGATTTTTATTGGCTGTTTGAGTTCCTTTATATGTCTACTGATTACTGACTGAAAACTCTGACCACTGTGGATAATACATAGTATACATTGTGATTCAGTGTTAGCAGGAATTTCACTTACCGTGGGTCACTTTGAACTTGAAAAGGCTTGGTTTTATGACTTTCTGAAACAATCTGAAAAGTCCCAGGTATTTCCCAAGTCCCTCTAACTTGTTGGGTCAATCTTCAAACTCTCTCTTATAGATTTTACGAAGGCATTTATTTTTTTTATTTATTTGTTTGTTTTAAGGCTTCATTGTGGTAGATCTAATGTAGGCATAGGCCTTCGGTTCCTTCAGGAACAACTCCATTAAAATCCAATGTCTAGGCCTTTAAGAATGAGCACATTCTCTCAATGTGTACACTGTATTCCTTACCTTTTTCTCTCTGGTTTAAGATCCTCTTATCATTGCTTGCTTCCTATTATATTCTTTATTTTTCCTCTTCATCATGCTCTTAAAATTAGCCTTTTAATACTTTATCCAACATTTTTCAATGTTCTATACCAGATATTTACCTCCAAACATCTAGTCTATTCTAGTTCCAGAGAAGACCTTGCAGTATCATCTTAGCTTCCTAAAAACAGTGGTTCTTACCAATGGATAGATAAGAACTTCATGCAGATAAAGAGCTTTGACAGCACAATGGGCATTCAGAAGAGATAGAGTTAGAAGATTTAAGTGCAATTGGAGTTGAGCAACTTTGAATTAAAGAAGTAGACAGAAGTGACACAAAGCAAAACCCC
Organism: Panthera uncia; assembly: GCF_023721935.1. Taxonomy (NCBI): domain Eukaryota; kingdom Metazoa; phylum Chordata; class Mammalia; order Carnivora; family Felidae; genus Panthera; species Panthera uncia. Next base: position 83,798,801 of record NC_064816.1, read on the forward strand.
AACTGTATGAGGGCAGAGAGAACTGGAGTCAGGCTGGAATATTGTACCTATGTGAGCAACTACATACAAAAGGACCAGATGTTGGAGTAAAACCAAGAGGAGAGGGAGCCACAAACAGGAATCGTTGTGGCTAAGTATATGAAAATATTTATAATATATATTCTTAATAAAACCAGAAAGACAATCTTGAGTTTCATTCCCTTCAACCATTTTTTTTTTTTTTGGCATATTTTCCAGAATTATCTTTTCAACAGTAATCTCCTTTCAAAGAGTTGAAATATACCATTCCATATATCCCTACAATTTACAAGTGGTTATAACCTTTTTTGATCTTCATCTTTCCCGATCTGAAGAAAGTTATTTAAACTCTCTGAACTTTGCTTTTCTCTTCTATGAAATAGAAATAACAACTTCCTTGGAGGACTATCATGAGAATAAATGAGAACTTATATAAAAAATTTACCACAGTCTAGCATTAAAAAAAAAAAAAACTGTAATAGTGTTTGTCTATATGACAAGGGAGAAGCAGAACTATTGATTTTCTCTGCATGTATATGATGGGCTCTTCTCTAAATCCATGCTAGTCAATTAGGAGCTTCTCTGTGCACCATTACAATTCTGATTACCAATTTCCATTATGTTAGAGTTTCTCCACCAAGCAATTCTCTCATATAAGCTGTTCTACAACTCAACTTAATTTTGATACTATCTATGTGGGGATCCCATAGGTTAAGTGTTCAGTCCTACAAGACTGCTCCTCCTACCCTCCATTTTCAATCACAGGTTCAGGTTGTCACCCGTGCTTCTGACCTACTGGTTATAGATCAGAGGTTCCAACTACCCCCAACTTGGGTTTGATCAAGTTGCTAAAGCAGCTCACAGAAGTCAGAGAAAAATTTTACATACTACATTACTGGTTTGTTATAAAAGGTTATATTTCAGGAACAGCCAGATGGAAGGGATACATAGGGCAAAGCAAGGTATAGGGATAGGCCATGGAGCTTCCATGCCTTCTCTGAGTGTGTCACTCCCCCCAGACTCCACACATTCACCAATGTGAAATCTTTCCAAACCCTGTCCTTGTGGGGTTTTATGGAAGCTTTGTTAGATAGGAATGATTAATTAAGTAATTGGCCACAGGTGATTAAACTCAGTCTCCTACCTTTTTCCCCTGCTCTTGGGTGGATGGGTAAGTACATGGGACTGAAAATTCTAACCCTCTCATCTCAAGGTTGGTTTCCTGGCAATCAGCTCCCATTAACAGGTAACCTAGGTGCATTCCAAAAGTCACCTCATTAACATAACAAAAGACAACTTTATCATTCTCATCACTTAGGAAATTCCAAAGGTTTTAGGAGCTCTATGCCAGAAGCACACAAAGAATAAATAAACATTTCTTATTATAAATCACTTTATCACAACCATCCTTTGAAAGGGTGCAGCAAATTAAGGATCCAGGTAAGCCCAAACATTCCCCTGTATTCAGAAGTGTTTAAAGCCAGAGACAAGCCTTTTGTTCTAAAGTTTTCAGAAGCCATTTTATTTTTTTAATTTATTTATTTTTTTTAAGTTTGTTTATTTTGAGGTGGGAGAGGGGCAGAGAGAGGGGGAGAGAGAAAATCTCAGTCAGGCTCCAGACTGTCAGTACAGAGCCCAAAGTGGGGCTCAATCTCACAAACCCATGAGATCATGACCTGATCCAAAATCAAGAAACAGGGCTTAACCCACTTAACTATCCAGGCGCCCCTCAAAAGTCATTTTAAAAGGTTCATCAGGGACCTGCTTATAACAGTCTACAAAGTGACTTGATTGTCTCATTGTATTACTCCTATGTTCATGCCTTTTTTCCCTTCTGTTATCAACTTCCCCTACTTTACTCTTTTAGTTATAATTAATCGCACATGAGTCCATTTATCAAATGGTACTGTTTCTCAAGCTCTTTCAGTTGGAGCTCCACTTGCCTGTATGAAAATTAATGAAAGGAAATCTCACTTAGAATGGAGCTGGGAGGCCAGCAGAGGGAGCTTCCATGCCCAAAACTAGGTATCAATTGCAGAACCCAACAGGAAGAGAGGGACCTTGCAAGTAGATACTACTTTATTGTCACAACAGAAGGAAAGAAGATTTTTTCCCTCCCCTGGCAAATAGCACCACCAATAAGAGACAGTCACAGCTCGGCCAATGAGAAGCCACTATTTTTTGAACTTTCTATTTACTCCAACAGATTTTAGTTTTAACAGTCTCTCTCAACTCCACCCTTCTCTTTATTAAAAAGCATTCCTCAGGGCACCTCGGTGGCTCAGTCAGTTAAGCCTGACTTTGGCTCAGATCATGATCTCACAGTTCGTGACTTTGAGCCCTGCATTGGGCTCTGTGCTGATGGCTCAGAGCCTGGAGCCTGTTTCAAATTCTGTGTCTCCCTCTCTCTCTGCCCCTCCTCCACTCATGCTCTGTCTCTCTCTCCTTCAAAAATAAATGTTAAAAAAAAAAAAATTAAAAAAAAAAAAAGGCATTCCTCTCCTTTGCTCTCCAAATTTACTTATGGTTTTGCCACAGCTTCCTTGCTGTGGCTTGCAATTCTCTACTATTATGAATAAACCTGATAGAGTAGGCAGTTAGCTAGATATGAGCAGGAAACAAATGCTTTCAGATTGACAAAACGGCAGAGGCCGAGTTCCAAACAGCTAGGGCAGACCCCAGAGATATGCATGTGTTCTTCTCTATGACCACTGCCCTACAGTAACGTACAGCTTCATTCTAAAACATATGCATTGTGGTTTTAAACCGCCCTGCTCCCGCAGAAAATGGCTGCCATGACAGTTCTGACAAAGACTGTATAGGGCCAAAAACTCCCTCTTCCAACTAGTAGGAGGAGACCCTTAGATGATTGGCTGCAAGCTTAGGCAGAAATCACCCTAGGTATGACCCATAATCTCTCGAAACATAAAAAGAAAAGACAACTCTGAGCCCTGGTGCAGCTGCCATCTCTGGGTCTTCCAGCTCTCCCACCTAGATGGTGTACTTCCGCTTACACTACAATTAAATCCTTGCTTCCTTAAGAGCCTGACTCTGAATTCTTTCTTGCCCAAACTCAAGAACCAAGGCCACAGAATGGAACTCACCATTGACAAACTCATTTCTGCTAGTAAAATAACTAGCAATTTTATTTTTAAGGTTAATAGCTTGGGGTAAAGCTCAACTGAAAAATTTTCTAACTTACCTCTGCTTTTTGAAATGTGCTGAAAGAAATAACCATGCACCTGAATTTTTAGCCCATTTACTATCAATTTCAAGTTCTGATAGCTCCTTATGTACAAGTTCCACCATTTCCAGATTACATTGGAAAGTTTTACTATCAGTAACCGAGTCCAAAACCTTTGTTAGGCAACCATGCAGCATCAATGGATCATTTTAATCTTCTTTACGTATTCATCATTTTTATTCCTAAATAATGGTTTAGTCATATTTTTAGTTAACAATGATTCAGTGGACTTTCAATGAATCCCACTTAAAAAAAAATGTTTATTTACTTTTGAGAGGGAAAGAGTGAGTGCAAGCGCATGAGCAGGGGAGGGGCAGAAAGCTAGAGGGAGCAAGAGGATCCCAAGCAGGCTCCACACTCAGGGCAGAGCCTGACTCGGGGTTCGATCCCATAAACCATGAGATCATAACCTGAGTCAAAATCAAGAGCTGGACCCCTAAATGACTGAGCCACTCAGGTGTGCCCAGTGAATCCCATTTTTGAAATCAAATGTGCTAATGAGACAGTACTCAATTGCTAAAGAAGACTTCACATGACAATGCTTACAAATCTATAAGTTTGCTTTTTTAGTTGACAGCTTATTATAAGAAAAGGACAGCAGAATACAGCAGCATTATTAAAATAAGAATACGCATCACAGTCAACAGCTGTGTGACAGCAATGAATCTAGAGAGGCCAAGGTCCAATCTAAAAGTGTTAGATCCAACTGCTTTCCTTTGCAAAGATTTTTCTGGATGCACTTTCTCTCTTAGACCAGGAATCACTGGTGTGTATAGAGAGTAGCTCAGAACCAGGAAGTCCATAGGGAGCCTCAGCCAGGGTTTCTCCTGCTGGTCCTGTAGGCATAGATTATTATATGACCAGCTTCAATGACACAGCCTTCAAGGTGTCTCACTGAGACTGGCTGCCAAGTAATCAATGTCACTGTTATCAATAAATAATACTATCAAGCTGATATAAATGTCTCTAAGACCCTCAGACCCATGATCGTAAAGCAAAATTGTTAATCAGTATGACTTATGCTTTGACCGGGTATCAGTGCCTGGTGCATTCTCATTTCAGCAAAACATCTGAGGCTAATTTTAATCCTGCTAAGATAAACCATCCCAGCCCAACCGTCATACTCAGGTCTTCTAATATCTCGATCTAACAGTCATTAACTCTAACCTATTACATTATCCTGCATTCTTGGCATAAGAGTTATAGTGAGAAACTCAACTGACAACAAGCTATAGTCCATACTAATAATTTAGATATTTGTACATAGAAATTTTTTTAAATGTTCTCTTTACCCTAAGACACCCATTTCTTATTGTGTGGGTGTTTGTCATGTCAGTCATTGTAAAACTACAGACTCTTTCCATTTGCACTTTATCATCAATAGAGCACGGCCCATTCTGTTCTAAACTTGCTGGGTGCTGTACTTTTGGGAGTCCCATTTTCTGTCCTTTAGATCTATAGTTGTTTGGCATTTGCTCTCTCTCTCCACTTCTTTGCCTGAAATATTTACTATAAAACCCTGATGACACATACAAAACTTATAAAATTTACTAAAAAAAAGATCTACTTTCCTGAATATTTCTATTTCTAATGCTTCCCCCATAACAAGGAATATAGTTTCTTCTATCCTTATGTTTTTTGTCTCCAACAAATGTGAAGCCTGCCTATTCATTATCAGGTAGATTTAAAAAGCATTTTAAACATTTTAAAAACTGAATGACACAGATAATCTTCAGCACACGGTCTCATTAAAAAAAAGAAAAAAAAATTAAGAGTTAATTTCAGCTTACTCTTCCATGAATTTATCTCTGTTCTGATCTGTATTATTTACCTATCCCTGACCTAGTACTGTTGGCAACTAAACCAGGAAATCTCACCATCCAGACTTGAGTTATGTCAATGCTTCTATATTTGCCACACTCAAACTATAGGAGATGGTTATCTACTATTGGGAAAGACGTATTAAAAAAAAAAAAAAAAAAGGATGGAAAAGACCATGCTGGGCAGCAAAAAGCAGTTACTATGGCTCTCTATATAATATCGTGAAATTGTAGTAGAAAGGATGTAGGAGTAGCAAATGAGACATGTTCACAGCAGGAAGCTGCTCAAATAAGGTTGTTGTTTTTTTTTTTTTAATCCCCTAAGTACTAGGATGAAGCAGTAATTTTCTAGATTTGACTTAATCTACCTCTGAATTCATTTCCAAAGGAATAATGTCATTTAATCTTATTACTCAAGAAATCAAAAATTCTAAAATAAAAATTCAACTTCTTCGTTAAACTGAAAGAATGGCACCAGTCATGCCCTGAATCACTGATACTGTGTCCTACTCAGCCATCTTTAATTCCTTATTAAGGAAAGGATTCTGGGGTGGGGATGGGAGGGTGGAGGCGATGCAGGAAGAAAATGGAATGTCTTAGTTCGTTATCCAAAAATACATTTTCATTTACCTGTACCAACTTTTCTCACTACTCGTTGAAGCAGCTGACATGAATTTAAACATGTTAAAGCTATTAAATAACATGGTCTATAATGAGTCTTGTTGTTTAAAAAGGTGAGTACTTAGATCGTCATGAGGGTGTCAAACAAAGAGAGAAAGCAAGAAAACAAGTGTAAGTTTTATAGCAAGATTTATAATCTATTGGTAGCTTGCATAGAGATATGTATTTTATGATAGCTTTACTAATATTAGAGCTCTACTAATAGTTTTACAATGCTGACTTCACAACTATAGGATAAGTTTGATTTGCGTCCAAATTATTATTTCCAAATTATCCCTGGCTAGTCATGAGACTAAAAACTGCCTACAAAATATCACTCATTGATAGGTTGCTTTTCCATTTTTTATGAAGTATTTATGTTGAGGGAACATGAGAAAGACTTGGTGGTTTATGCTGCTTCAAATCCTTTGGCCTCTTAAGGAAAACACATATTTTACAGTAAACTTTTTAAAATAAACATAATGAAAATCTATTCATTATTCATTTAAGAATGCAAACTACTGAAGTTCATATTCACTTCCAATGGCCAACATGTGTAGGAAACCCACTATGTAAGTTTATGTATGATTCTGAAAGGGCGGGCCTATGCCGGCGGACTCCATCTTGTTCTGTGTCCTTCACCTAGACCACGCCTCCACCCCTTGAGTAACCTCCCGCTCACCCATTCAAACTTCCTGGTCAAAACAGCCCAGCGACCTGCGTAACAGGACTCCAACCCTTCCCCAGCCAATCAGCTGAGGCCACAGCCATTACCTCACCAACTGCCCCTAGGCCCCAATAAAACCTTTGTCCTTTTGAAACTCGCTGTCTCTCCCTGGTATCTCACCGCTGCATCCATGCAGGTAGGGGATTGAGCTCGAGCTAGCTCGAATAAAGGCTCTTTTGCTTTTGCATGGGACTCGGCTCCCTGGTGGTCTTTGGGGATCACGAATTCTGGGCATAACAATTTTAAGGTTTATGTACACTTACATATATGTAAATATAAACATGAGAAATATATACATAGACATAAGACAATTTGTATGTATATTCTCACCAAATTCTTATGTATAACTAATAAAGACTATTTCTTGCATAATATTCTTCAATATTTTATATTATAAACTTTACACAATATTTAATATTACATTTTAAAGAAAGAGAACACAGATAACATGCCCAATATGTAGACTTTTGGCAAGAAAGTGAATTGCAGCTAAATATTATATAATATGTTCTTTTTGTCTCACGATTGCCTGTCATTCCTGCATTCATTAGAAACATTCTCTGAAGGAAACTGAGGAGCCAGAAACTCAAATAAGGTAGAATAAGAAAAGCTACTGTATAAAACTCAGTAAACATATTTAGGCATTTTTGACCCTTATCGTATGTTAATCTTGTAAATACGAATTTGCCATTATAAAATACATTATAACAATTTTAAAATAATTTAGAATTTTATTAATATAAAAAAACTCTTCCAGTTCATATACATTCAAATGAATCATTATCATTATCAGAAAATATTTACTAAAATGTATAATCTACAAAAAGGTTAAAAAAATTTTTTTTGTATACAAACACAAAAAAATTCCATTCCTTATTGATTTTCTTCACTTTCTGTCCTTGTGCTTTTACTTGTTTTGCCCTTCTGGTTGGAAGAACCTAACCTGTCTGTTATGGGCTGGGCTGTGTTTCCCCCCCCCCCCCCAAATTCATATGCTGAAGTTCCAACTTTAGTACCTCAGAATGTAACCATATTAGGAGATAAGGTCTTTAAAGAGTTAATTAAAATGAAGCCATATGGTGGCATCCTAATCAAATAAGACTGATGAGGGAGCATAAGGCAAGGGGGGGCCAAGCACAAGTACATCCAGCCCCACCCCCACCCCAAGTGGGGTATGTGTGACATTGCTCAGGCACTCTTGGCTGCCCAAGAACAGAAGTAAGTACAAAACAAATGTTTAAACTGATAGCGTCTCCATCAGTCTACAAATATCTTAGTAATACTACAAGAAAAGGGCAATCTTATAAATAGCCTAATCTCCAGGAACTCCCAACTGTCTCAAGGATAATGCTTTGCTAGAGGGAAAAACAACCTTACCCTGATAATAGCTAGGCCTCCAGTAATCTTTAAGTCTTCCTTAGCATGTGGAAATCCCTTTAAGAAATTTCCTCTTGACTTCACCTCCCCCAACTCCATACTGTATAAGCAATCACTCTTCCTAACCCCAGTGCAGCTCTTTCTGCTCAAGGGTTCTGTCCCCATGCTTTAATAACAATCACCTTTTTGCACCAAAGACATCTTCAAGAATTCTTGGCCATCAGCTCTGAAACCCGCCATCGTTCCAAAATCTCATCACTAATGTTCTTAGAAGAATAGGAGATCCTAGTTATGTGCACACTCAGAGGAAACCCCATCTGAAGACACAGCCAGAAGGCCTTCTGTAAGCCAAGGACAGTGAACTCAAGATAAATAAAAGCTGCTGACACCTTGATCTTGTCCTTCTAGCCTCCAGGACTGAGAAAATAAATTCATTGTTGAAGTGATCCATTGTGTACTATTTTGTCATGGTTTCCCTAGCAAACTAATATACAAGCTTTCCCCCATCTCAGCATGTCCAACCTCTATCTGCTACAGTCAGCAATTAGACAGACTTGAGCAGATGGGGAATCACCAGGGACCTCCCTCTACTCACCCACAGATGTCAGGTCTGCCTAACACCAATCCCTTTTTCAGTTCAGCACAATTTACTAAGTGGAAGGTACAGGCCACTGGGACTACCCCACCTTTGGAGCATGCACACTTAAGGAAAACCTTGTTAGCTAGTGACCCCCAGGCTATTATACTATCAATATACTATCATTTGCACTGTAATTTGGGCCCTGTGGGTTTCACTTAGGCACTCTTGGAAAGATGGCAGACACAAACACATTGAAAAGGTTTAAGGGGAGGAAACGAGGGTGGATCCAGAGGGTGGTGTGATAATGTCAAAGATGGGAAGGAGGAGACGAAATAGAACCCCCATAAAAAAATGCAAACTCAGCAGTTGCTACCCACTATAGGGTCAGCTGGCTCCCACGTCTCTGAAGTGTACTTTTGCTTAGTTAAATAAAACGTTTGCTGCTTTAACTTTCTATCAAATGTCTCAGTTGAATTCTTTCCTGACAGAAGAACCGAGGAATTTTATAATCTACTACCCATTAACATAACCAGAAAGAGCCTGTTGACAGGCTACCTGTTCCTCTATCTTCTTTCTTCCCTTCCTCCCATATTTCTTGAGAATAGTAACTCCAACTTCTTTTCACTTTAATTTCTGCTGATAAACATGTATCTTTGAAAACAGGTCTATTTAGCAATCCATCAAAATGCTTGAAACATTTTCTTGATCCATCACATCATGCTAAATGAGCAAATGGAGATATGTGCAGGTAGTATGATAGGAGAAGATAGGATTCAGTAGACAGAGATGGAAAGATAGGACCTGAGGACCCTGGGTGGGGAAAAACACCTATTTTGAACAATGCTGGGAGGTCTGACCACAGCAAGCCCCTTAGGCATAAGGTTCCTCTTAAGAGTTTAACAGTCCTCACCTACTCCTCCTCAGGTTTCCCTTGGGAATTTGACAAAAGACATAAGTATGGCCATAGACCACCCCCTCTTACAATGGAAACATGCCAATCAGGAATGGACAACCGAGCACCTAGGGGTATCAAGCTAATAAAGGTAGGACCTGAGAAGGAAAGAGAGGGAAGGGATGGGGGAGGGGTGACCATAACCTTATAAAACAAGGACCTTTGCCTACTGTCAGTGGGCTTTCACTTTCTTTTCTTTTTATTAATTTTTTATGTTTATTTATTTTTTGAGAGAGAGAGACAGAGTGTGAGTGGGGGAGGGTAGAGAGAGGGGGACACAGAATCCGAAGCAGTCTCCAGGCTCTGAGCTGTCAGCACAGAGCCTGAAGAATGCTCGAACTCACCAGCCATGAGACCATGACATGAGTCCAAGTTGAACGTTTAACCAAATGAGCCACCCAAGTGCCCTGGGTATTCACTTTTGAATGCCCCTTCTCTGTAAAGAGAGCTTTCCTACTACTCTTACTTTCTAATCTTATCCTCTAATAAACATTTGCCTGCTGCTTATTCTGTGTCCACCTCTTCATTCCTCAAAGTGGACAACAAATCCCAGGTATTGTGGTGTTACAGCAAATACTCGGCGCCCAGGGAGAGACAAGCCACACGCACTTGGTGAATCAGAAAAGACTGTTTACTATGCACTGGTGCCAGCCCGGCAGAGTTACCTCCAAAGGCTGAGCCCTGAATCCTGGCATCAGCCTCCTTTTGTGGCTGGGATGGTAGGGGGTTCAGAGACAAAACAAAAAGGGGAGGGGGCACTTATCAGCGATGCTACCCTGGCAGTTGGTGGATGCAGGAGGCAACCAAGATTACGGAAACCGAAGGTATGCAAGGGGAGTATCCAGCCTCAGGCAACTGGCTGGCCCCTTTTATCTAGTTTTTACTAGCTTTCTTCTCATTGGTAAAGAATCCTGCAAAGGTAGCATGAGTGGACAGCGGAGTCAAAGGAAGAGTTTTTGGAAATAAAAGACATGATGACAGAGGTCAAAGAGATAAGGCATAGTTGTAGTTTCTGTTGAATGACTTCAATGTTAGTAGGTCACATGAGTATTTGCTATCAGTAGAAGGGAAGGATGGGAACTTGAAGGAAGTTTTGAAGACATACTCGAGAGCCTTAAACAAAGTAGCAGATAATTGAAAGGACTGTTGAGCACGAATGAAGACAAACAGATTTTGTTAGTGTGTGAGCCAGACTAATGGCGTCTTGGACAAGTCCTCCATGAAGCCCTTTCTGTGAAATGACAGTTCTTAAGCACAACCCCCACCCCACATTCTTTCCTTTTGTTTAATCACACTCTTAAGTACAACCCTTGGGGCTTAATGTTCTTGATCTGCCGTGGAGATAGGACTATGACACAGACCTATTTTTTTAACCACTCTCCCCTTGGGTGACCCCCTAGCATGTACACCCAGCCTCTAGGGCTATAAAAGCAGGTCTTCAGGGAGGTGGTGTTGGTGAGATCTACTCCTCTTGCAACCATCCAACACATGCCTCTCTCTGTAAGGACCCATAAGAAACCATTTCTGGTCAAGCTGGATTGGTAGGCTTGGTTCTTTGGTCCTAAAGCTCCTTTGGCTTTTGGAGGTCATTTTGCATACACCTGCATTTCAGAGGACAGTGAGTCATGTTTGAAAGTACATGGTACTGAGAGGAATAATCAAATAACATTCCTTAATCACTTCCTATAATAAATTTATAAAATTTGCCATTTGTTTTCATAGAAAATATTAACACCTCTCTCCGGAGAAAAGACAAAACTCTGTGGTCAGTTTGAGGGATTATGGCAAACCAGATATTCAGAACCTGAAATCCTGGCTTCAGGAAAAGCCCTCCAATGTATTTCTTGCAACTGTGGGCTTGAGCAGCTTAAAGAGGCCCAGGTGCTCACTTAGGAGAGAAAGGAAAAAGGCACACAGTTCTTGGGAGGGAATACAAGGATGGAACACAACTTTTTGAAGAACTGTCTCCATTGTAGGTTACATAAAAAAAAATATGATCTCAACTTGGAATTTCACTTGATCCCAGCAGCTTCAGAATCTGAGCAGTAAATAATTTAAATAACAAGAGAGGTGAAAAGTCAGAAGGGATTAAACCTCATCAGTATTGAGGCTTAATTCTATAATTATCTCTTGCCCTTTCTGGGGTAGGAAGTGATTGGCTTTAGAGAAATAAAGCAAGTAGCAGAAGTCTAAGCAGGCTGCAGCACTCCACCCACAAAAAGGATTTGAATGGCAGCCCCACCCCCATCAGCCAAGGTCAGTCTCATTGTCATAACAAACAAATGAGGTCCAATAAGATGTGACATGAGTCAAAAGTCACAGAATACTGCAAGGCATGTGCTTACAAAAATTATTTTTTTATTTTAAAACTGCTGTCCTCATTTACATAGATTTCCACATGCTTCTTTGAGTGGGAAAAATAAATGGAATTAGGTAGTGGTTCTCAAAGCAGGATTTAAAAACCCTCAAGGCTCCCAAGTTCTCTCAGGATTCTGCAACTTTCTTTTCCAAATTCATATCCAAGTGACGCTGGGTTAGATTTATTATACCACAAATATGCAACAAATCCTGACACACTGCACGCAGAAGCATATATTACCATTCAACTATCTCTTAAAAATTTGGCTTTCAAGAGGCTTGCACACATGTAAACAAGGGCATTCTCCTATTTTTGTTTTTGTTATGTTATGGAAAACATAGGTCTTTTGCCAAAATATGCCATTGAGGTTAACATATAATAATTGTATGATTTTAATGTAAATTAGTAAATAGATTTTTTAAATTCTAGACATTAATTTCCACTATGATAGATATCAATAGATACAATTTACATAAACAAAAATCCTTGGAAATCCTTGATAATTTTTAAAAGTGTAAAGACCAAAACGTTTGAGAAACTCCAAGCTATTTCTCTGTGAGTCACACATGTCCTCAGTCTGTATTATCCATGTGGAAATGTTAATCTGGGTTTGCCGATGAGAGCCTACTATGCATGTGAACATTATCTATCACAAACATCATGACACTTTTCTATACTGGTGGGTTCTAATGAGAAAACTACCAGAAGTCTGCCCCTGCCAAACCCTTAAAGAAAACAATTTCATTTTAGTTCATATCTTTGTGTTATTTGGGCATACTTATCATCCAAAAAGGAATAAAAATTCTTCTGGGAGAAGATATAATGACTTACTTTAATAGCCATATTGCTTCCCTCGTCTTTTTTCCCCACTGAGAATAATGCTTGATATAGAAGAAACCACCAAGAATCATTTGTTAATTTAAAAAAAAAATCAACACCATATTGTGAAAGTACAATAGAAGCTATTTAGAGAATATAAACTTGGTAGCCAGAGAAAAAGAACCAAAGCTCAAAGGTTATATAACCATAAAAAGACTAAGGGGGATATCTGTTTATCTATCCATCTAGATAGATGGATAGATAGATATGTGTGTGTGTGTGTGTGTGTGTGTGTGTATGTGTGTGTATACATATATATGTATATATGTCCTACTCTATGTGTATATATATCTTTAAATAGATAGATACCTCCTAGTAGTGAGAAAGACATGAGTAATGGGAAAATTGACAACTGAAAATATTTAGTTGCTGAGATATAGAAATAACGTTAACCCACATCTTTGTTTTCACCAATGAACAGCATTACATATCCTTTAGAACATACAGAACCCATCAAGTAACCACTGGTTATATGTAGTATCAGATTTAAATTTTTGTTTAAAGTAGTGGGATATACATTAGCAAATGCATTACTTTCCAATGTTTTATAGATTTTTTTTCAAAAAAATTTCAACTTGGTGTTAAGGTTTTTCATCACAATATTATATTCACTAATGTCACAGGAGAAAAGCAGAGACCAAAAGACACTGTCAAAAAGTCTAATTCCGTTACATCCATCCATCCATCCATCCATCCATCCATCCATCCATCCCCAGGAGAATCTAGCCTTTATCTTGACCTCTACTTCTTCATTAATAAATTGGCCACTGTTAATCTTCAGACATAAACGTACAGCCCCACTGGCCTTTTATTTTGAAGCTTACAAATGATTTCTCAAAAAAATTTAGACAGCTTTCAATAAATCAAAACGAGATTACAGACGTGAAACTACACTATTAGCAGCTTTTCAAAAACAAAGTTCCGAAGCAAAGCAGACCATGAACGCCTCAAGAAAGAGCACTTCCCTGGTGTGTTTATAGAACATTTGCCATGGAAAACTTCATCGGCAGCCTTCTTATGAGGGAAATAAATTGGCTAAAAAATTCCTCTGAGGAGTAATTATTTTTTATCATTTCTGATTCAAACTGACTCTTTGAAGTGAAAGTCTTAGGAAGATATTTTTCTTTCTTTTTAAATTTTTTAAATATTTATTTATTTTTAAGAGACAGAGAGAGAGACAGAGTGCAAGGGGCAGGGGGAGGGGCAGAGAGAGGGGAAGACACAGAATCCAAAGCAGGCTCCAGGCATTGAGCTGTCAGCACAGAGGCTGATGTGGGGCTGGAACTCATGAACCACGAGATCATGACCTGAGCTGAAGTTAGATGCTTAACAGACTGAGCCACACAGGAGCCCAGAAGGTATTTCCTTTATTACCTTTGTTCTCTTACTCTAATATGTGAATCTGTAATTGTGTGGTAATTAGGTGAATTCTTTGTGATTAAAAAAAGCTACAAGTTGTTCTCACATGTGTCTAAGTATCCCTTCCCACATATACATACAACACCTTGTAGCCTCTGGCACAAACTTCCTCTTGGCCTGTAATCATAATAACTACCATCTATACAACCATATACTACCCAAGTTAAATATTAACGTCAGCAACAGTTTATATAGAACTGACCTGTCTGTGTATATCAGTTCTCAAAATAAAAATCAAACATTCCTGTATCTGTAAAGGTTTATTGTCAACAATACTTTCATGTGTTTTTAAGATTGCTAAATCTAAAAACTGTTCATTTCATTTTGGTTCACAATTCATTAGTAATTAAATGGGACAATTTCAAAGATTGTAATGAAGAAATCTATCAATATGGCAATAAGTGACTTTGTCATGATGTTTATGTATGCTTCAGGTACTTTCTAAGTATATCTATAGAGGCAAAATGCTACTTATCTGTCATCAGTCTATCTGTTGAAAACAGATTCAAATACTTTTTTCTTTTACTGCCAGAGGATTTATCAGGAAAGGAATTTTAATGTACAACATTGTGATATTAAATAGTATTTCATCTTCACTGCTTTAAACATCTTGAAGAAATGTTATTTTGTTTCATTGTATTTTTCTCCCTCCATTCCAAGAAATTAACCAGATTTTTTGTGGAGTGGAAAATAGAAGCTTGTAAAGACAGCCTTCTTGTAAGAGCTTAAACTCATGATATGCATTAAAAGCTTCTAGCTGTCAAAAAAGTTTAAAGTCACTGGAAGTTTAGATAGGTCACTGTTGCTCAAAATGTGTCTGAGCATCCCTGGAGGTCCCTGAGACTCTTGTAGAAGTCCACAAGGTCAGAATAATTTCTTATTTCTAACTACATGACAGGTGATATTATTATGTTGACAGCGAATACAATGTGTGCTCCCATATTCTTATACTCTAAAATTTTCTCTTTTAGTTTCTAATAGGATAAATATCAATGGGATAGGACCCACACAAACAAAGGCTTTTGGGATCCTCAATAATTTTTAGAAAAATCAAGAGAAAAAAAAAATTTCATAAATGGAATCTGGAAGGGAAGGGATAAAAGCAGAGAGTGCCTTTTGGGGATGGAGATGAGTCAGGGTGAGAGTATGTAAATAAATTTTCCACAGTTGGGAAGTAGCAGAGATCAGCTGAATCCAATCCCTAGCCAGGTATGGGTGACAGCAGGATCTCAGAAGGCTGAACACTAAGCCCTAAATAACTCTGTCTCTGCCAAGATTTAGCCAGCGTGCTTGGGAAGGTTATAGTTGAACTGCCTGCCCTCGTGCAAATAGGTAAGCTTGTGTCTCTAGACTACCAAGGACGAATATTCTCAATTATATACCAAAGTAAAGAAAGTTTTTCACTCTTTTTTAAGAAACTTGTGTGGTCATTTGTTTGTCCAGGAACTCCATTTACCTTTAGGAAAACTTCTCTGGTTTGTGTAGTCTTGGCATGAGGAAGGTTCCAAGTGCCTGGATCCTCTTTATAGAGGTCAGATTTCCCCTCTCCTCATATCTTTGGTATAACCAGGAGGTAGGCATGAGACTCAGGCCTGTCAACCACATGGTCTGTCCTGGGAATGTAAATCCTGATTCAGTTATCACAGGATAGAAAGATGCTGGCAGTAGCAGCCATAATAAATGTCCTCGGGAGCTGTGCTTCCTGCCTCTTCCCTCCTAGGACCTTCTGGATCCCTGTCCATCTTGACTCTGCTGTGCTAGCCCCGTTCCAATAACCTTTCAATAAATCCCTCTTTGCTTAAGTTGGTCAAAAATCTCCCCAGGACATCACACATCTAAGGAGATAACAGACCACCCCCATTAGAACATACACACAAACACAAACCCCCCCAACACTGAGACTGATTATCTCTAAGGCTCGTAGAGATGAGGACACAGACCTACACTAAATTTAATTTTAAAAATAATGAAGAAAATGTCATGATCCATTAAACTGAAAAAAAAACCCAAAAAACCAGGAAAGGTCCACTAATTTTTAGTAATTTGATGTTGACTGTCAACAACTAGCCACCGACATCAAGTTACACCTTCTGGATTAAGTTTCATCTATTTGACAATCCTTATGTGATGTGAACATAAAGATGCAGTCTAACACAGTGATATGTAACAGGATCCTCGGAAAAGGAACTCTTGAACGACCACAAAAAGGTGTCATTTAAAATTTGAAATTTGGCATATTTTTTTTTCTTCCCCTCTCTTCAGAGTGGAGAGAGCAAAGTACCTGAAAAGAGATTTTAAGTGGCACCTATTATGTGAGTGCCATACCAAGAGCAAGAACTTATTTTTGGTTTAGTATTGACACAACATCCCTTCCGGATATCCTTTGGTATGTTTAACGGATTTTAGATACATAACAATCGCCAAGTGTCAAGTGGCAGCCCCATGTAGTGATTCGGAGGACAAGCTTGAGGGTCACACTGCTGGTAAATGCAGGTGCCAGCACATGCCTGCTCAACGTATGTCACTTTGGGCAGTTTTCTCAACTCCTCAACCCTCAGGTTTTAAATCTGTAGTATGGGGATACAAAGCACCTACCCGATAGGGTTACCGTGAAGATTCAAAGAAAATACACATAGCTAAACAAATTTTAGCTATGGGGGGTTGAGAAAGCTTGGGAAGGGACCTTTTTAAGACCCCTAAGTATTCCCTTTGCAATTCAACAATTACTAGGGCCTGTTGATTATTTTGTAATGGGCCTAACTGAAGAATACTGACAGGGAAAGGGAACCAAGATCTCCAAATACAAACTTGCAGACAAAAGAGGAGTCCATCAGGTGATGCAAATGGAAGAATCGTGTATTTAAAGGGAGACTTCAAGAACCATTAGATTACAAGACAGATTTTTTTTTCTTTTATTCCAGAGTTGAATGATGTTAGTTGATAAGGATCTGACTGAATACTTATCAGAACCAGGACAAATTATTCAATAAGAAAGCTGACTGAGCAGGAAATTGGTTTTGCATTGAGGTTGGTAAAATTTTCGTGAAATTTAGTAAAGACTAAATAAACATGATTTCGTTGCTAAGATGAAGCCATTCTGTTCAAAAAGAATTTTCTGTTGTTTTTATGTGGAGAATGAATTTGAATGTTTCGTGAAGAAGTAATTTCAAAAGAACAAAAGGGAGAGAAAAATGTCCTTGCTGTTGGATAAGGAGTAAATTTTCAAAGTAAAGGCAGGACAAGATAATAGCCTCTAAATTAAAGAAAACATGTAGATTTTGAAGGCTGGAGTTAAATAATTCTCAAATCCAGTGACTTCTTAAACTAAAGTAAAAGTAGTGTAAAATGTATGCTTTACTATTTTTTTTTTTTTTAAAGGTAGCATTTTTTTTTCAACATTTATTTATATTTGAGACAGAGAGAGACAGAGCATGAACAGGGGAGGGGCAGAGAGAGAGGGAGACACAGAATCTCAAACAGGCTCCAGGCTCTGAGCGGTCAGCACAGAGCCCGACATGGGGCTCGAACTCATGGGCAGTGAGATCATGACCTGAGCTGAAGTTGGACACTTAACCGACCGAGCCACCCAGGCGCCCCTATGCTTTACTATTAAATAATAAAAATAATATTTAGTGATTTAAAGACTAACATAAGTTAATGTTATGTTCATATATTTTTATCTTTGCCTTAATAATTGTCTTTGAAAAAGAAGAATGAAGACTCCAAATATGCCACTATGAAATGATAGTATGCATTTTAATGTCTTTGGATTTCAATAGAATTTGATAAAATGTAAGAAGGCATTCTAAGGTTTTCAATATTTTTCAATTTGTTTCCAGGAATAAAATTAATGCGTTAATAAATTCAGTACTGAAAGCAATCTTTGTGGAATTCTACTTCCAGACATCATCTAAACAGAACATCTTTTAGCCAGAACAATCAAAAGTATACAGATCTTCCTTGACTTATAATGGGGTCATGTTCCAGTAATCCCACTGTCACTTGAAAATATAAATTGAAAGTGCATTTAATACACCAAGCCTACCCAATATCATAACTTACCCTAGCCTATCTTAAACATGCTCGCAACACTTGTGTTAGTCGTCAGTTGGGCAAAATTACCTAAGACGTAGCCTATGTCAGAATACCCTGTTGAGCATACCCTGTCATTTATTTACTACTATATACTCAAAGTGAACAACAAAACGGTTGTAAGTGCATCATTTGTTTACCCTGGAGATTGTGTGGCTGACTGGGAGCTGTGGCTTGCTGCCACTGCCCAGCATCACAAAAGTACTGTACACATACTGCCAGCCTGGGAAAATACCCAAATTCAAACTTCAAAGTTCTATTTCTATCGGACGTGTGTTCCTTCTGCACCATCGCAGAGTTGAAAACTCAAAGTCTAACCACCATAAATTGAGAACCAACTGTATATATACACAACAAAAAAATCAGGTACTTATAAAAAGCACCAAAGGGCAATAAGCACAAAGAGATCAAAAGGAACTAAATTTCAATGACAGTTGCTAAATTGCCTCTGGGCTAGCAGTGATCAGTAGCCATTGTTTGCCCAGTCTGGGTCCAGGTGAGCGGAGGGTTGGATCTGCCACAGGCAGAGGAACTCTGCTGGATTGAAGAGCATCTAGGGGATTTGTTAACAACTCTGGGACCAATGTAAATAGTTGGCATGAATAAGAGCCCTAGGTGAAGAGCTAGATCTCTTCCAATTCTCCTCCACGGGATGTTTATTGAGTTTGTAGCAGTGTAGGTACCACCAAAGAATTTAGTGTGTTGGCTAGAAAGAGAAGAATTTCCGGTTTCTCCAGTTCTTCAATGTACTGCTGGAAAAAGTGGTCTCTAATAGACACAAAGGACAGATAGCCCTTAATAGCTTTTGAAACAGGAAGTAAAAACAAACCACAGCTGTAACACAACTCTAGTTCAGGTTAATTCATGATTGGACTGAGTCAAAAATGTTTAGCCACTTATACTATTCTCCTACAGGAGGGAAGAACACACCACCTCTGGGTGAAAACACATTGTACTTGGGGCGCTTGGCTGGCTCAGCTGGTTGAGTGTCTGACTCTTGATTGCGGCTCAGGTTGTGATCCCAGGGTAGGGAGATGAAGCCCCATGTTGGGCTCCATGCTGAACTGAAAAAGTCCTGCTTGAGACTTTTTCTCCCTCTCTCTCCTCTACCCTCTGCCCCTCTGCTCCTCTCCCATTCATGTTCTCTCAAATAAATAAATAAATAAATAAATAAACGAACAAACATTTAAAAGGGGAAATTTCTTTAAAAAAAAAATGAAATACTATGTACTTTAGTCTTTATGGATTTTTAAAAACAAGATCCAGAAAATGATAAAATGTTATAAGATATAAGCAGCCAGAAAGACTAATAATAAAAAGGACAAGGGGGGGAAAAATTAGCCCAGTTTCAGAAAGAGTCCAGAATTTGGAATTAAGAGATAAAATTTTTTAATGAAATATTTTAAAGGAATTACAGCAAAAATTAGATAAAATAAATGTCAAGGAGGAAAAATTCAAAAGAACTGTGGTCTCAAAAAATAATCATTGCATACAAGAGCATAAAAAATATAGCATTGTAACAATAAGAATTTATTAGAGATACATTAGACCCAACACAGTAAGAAAAAAAAAAAAATCAGAGTATTCAAAGAGGAAAAGGAATTACTTGAACATAACCATAAAGAAAAAGTAATAGTGATCATAATGGCAATGTAGTAGTAAGAGTGAAACAAGCATGAGAGATATGTGGAAGAATATATAATAATTCTACCATGCTGGTAATTGGAATTTCAGGAAATGAGACAGAAGGAATTCTTAAAGAATGAATGACTGTGAATTTCTCAATATTGATGAAATATGATCCCACAGAGTTAAGAAGCTGAGGAAATCTCATTTAGAATGAATACAAAGAAAACTACCTCTAGGAAAGTCAGTCCAACTGGGGGAAAGCAAAGGCAAAAGGAAAATCTAAACAAAGTCAAAGAAAGACATATTGCATTAGGAAGGCAAGGCTACGAATGAAATCTAATAATTCATCCGAAACAATGGAAGCCAACAGAGAAGGAAATGACATAGTTAAGGTAGTGAAAGAAAAATCCTAAAATTCTATATGCAGAGATCAGATACTTCAAAAATGAAAAAGAAATAAAGATATTTTCAAACAAATAATAGATCAGGAAAATGTCGCAGTAGCAAAGTCAACAGAAGCAAACTCAGCAGCAAAGTCAGTCTACAAAAACTAAGAAATAATGTTCTTCAGGCTAAAGGGACTTCATTTCAGATTCAAGCATGGCTCTAAGAAGGAAAGAGAAACAATATAAATGGAAATATGGTTGTAAGTACAAAAGACTATTTTTTCAAAACGTGTAAGAATTATTGACTTTTTAAAGGAAAAACAAATACCATGTATTATGGGTTTAAAATATATGCAAAAGTAAACTATATGACAATAATAACATGAAGGATGGGTAGGAAATAAAAATGTAATAAAGATGCATATTGTTATCTCTAGGGTCATTACTAAAATAGTAAGTACAAATACACAGAAGCTAATGAAGCACATAAAATGAAATAATAAAAATACGTGATATGTCAAAAAGGAGTAACAAAGCAACAAAGAACAGTTGGACACATAACAAGACAAATAGCAAGACGATATACTTGAACCTCATTGCATTAACAGTTACTTTAAAAGTTCATGAGCTAAAGACTACAATAAAAAGATAGCTTGTTAACCTATCAAACAAAAACAAGAAACACTTATATGCTGATTATAAAAGCACGCGTTAAGTATGAGGAAAGAGTTTAAAATACAAGCATGGAGAAACTTCTACTTCAAACAGTAAAAATAATAAAGTGGTATGATTTCATTAACATTGGGAACTTTAGGCTTCAAAACAAGGAATATAACCAAAGTTAAAGAGGAACGGTTAATAATGATGTAAGGACAAGGCTACCAGGAAGGTTTAGCAATCCTAAGTGGCAGATACCTGATATAGCTTTCAGAATAATTGAAGCAAGAATTTACCAGGCTGAAAGAGGAATTAGACAAACCCACAAGTATAGTTATAGTCAAACTGGAGAAAGTCAAGCTGGAGATTTTAACACACTTTATTCCGTAACTGATAGTGGAATCAGACAAAATCACTAAGGATTTAAGAGATATAAAAAACACTATTAATCAAATTGATCTGAATAACATTTATGTAACATTATACCCCCAAATACAGAATTTGCTTTCAAATACACAAGAAACATTCATCAAAGTAGAGTATATAGTAACCATAAAGCAAGTTTCAGTGATTTTTATTTTATTTTTTTAAATTTTTTATAACGTTTGTTTATTATTAACAGACAGAGTAAACAGGGGAGGGGCAGAGAGAGAGGGAGACACAGAATCTGAAGCAGGCTCCAGGCTCTGAGCTGTCAGCACAGAGCCTGATGTGGGGCTTGAACTCACAAACCACAAGATCATGACCTGAGCCGAAGTCAGACACTTAACCGACTGAGCCACCCAGGCACCCCACAAGTTTCAATAATTTTTAAAAGAAATCATAGAGAATATTGTTTCTGATCACAATGGCAAAAAGTGGAACTCAACACCAATAAAATCTCAAATGTTTGTAAATTAAGCAATATGCTTATCAGTAGCACATGGGTCTAGGAACAAATTACAATAAAGGTAAGAAAATACTTTGAACAGTAAGGAAAATACAATATTATCAAAATTTGTGGGTGCCCCTAAAGCAATGGAGTGGTAAATTTGTGGCTCTCCTAAAATTTATGGCTTTAAATTAATATATCAGAGAGGAAAAACATTTAAAATCAATGAACTAAGCTTCCAAGAAAGAAACCAGAAGAATAGAGGCACCTGGGTGACTCAGTTGGTTAAATGTCCAGCTCTTGATCTCAGCTCAGGTCATGATCTCACAGTTGGTGGGATCAAGCCCCACGTCAGGATCTGCATTGACAGTGCAGAGCCTGCTCGAGATCCTCTCTCTCCCTCTCTCTTTGTCCATACCCTGCTTGTGCTCGCTCACTCTCTCAAAATGGAGACATAAATTAAGAGAAAATAAAAGAAAAGAAAGAAACTAGCATATTAGTCCAAAGAAAAAAAAGGAATAAAATAATGAAAATAGCAGAAATCAAAAAAATCCACAGTAAATGTACACTAGAGAAAAGCAAAAGTCAATACAGATATGCAGAACACATATACAAATACTGGGAAATTTTGTGTTTGTTTGTTATTGTTGTGGGTTCCAGTTATGTTAGGAAATTGCTATCCAGTCACTAGGTGACCACTAGGTGACCACCAATTTAATGAAAAGACTTCAGTGGCCACATACAAGAGATAGAGACTTTACAAAATTAATTTGCAAACAGTCACTCTGTCAACAAACAACAAATATAACACAAAGCAACAAAACCTCTGAGGAGAGAGGAGAGTTTGATTTCAAGAGTTGTCATATTTTAATATTCAAAACGTCCAGTTTTCAACAAAACATCATGAAATATGCAAATTAACAGTTCTTTTGCATGACTAATCCATAGGGGAAAAGTCAATAAATAGAAACTGGCACAAAGACCTTTAATTAACTATTTTAAATATGGTCGAACAGCTAAAGGAAATCACAGATACAGACTTAAAGGAAACCATGAGAACAATGTCTCACCAAATAAAGAATATTAATCAAGATATAGAAATTTTAAAAATAGACCCAAGTAGAAATTTTGGAATTGCAAAGTCCAATAACTGAAATGAAAACTTCACTACAAGGGCTCAACGGCAGTTTTGAGCAGGCAGAAGAATAAATGACTTGAAGGTGAGACAAGTGAAATCATCCTGTCTGAGAAAGAGGAAAAAAACAATGAAAAAAAATTACCAGAGCCTAAAATCCCTTGGGACACCAATACATGCACAAGAGGATCCCAGAAGAAGGGGAGAAAAAGTGACAGGAAGAATATTTGAAGGAATAATGGCTGAACTCTCATAATTGTATAAATAATATTAACATACACATCCAAGAAGCTCAATACACTCCAAGTAGAATAAAATCAAAGAGCTTTGCACTGTGGTGTCTCGTAATCACACTGTTGAATGTCAAATACAAGAATCTTGAAAGCAGCTCGAGAGAAACAACTCATCTGGGTAAGGGATCCTTAATAAGACCAGCAATTGATTTCTCATCAGAAACCATGGAGACCAGATGGCAGTGGGATGACACAATTCAAGTACTTAAAGAAAAAATAATTGTCAATCAAGAATTTATGTCTGGCAAAACCATCCTTCAAAAATAAAGGAGAAACTAAGACATTCCCAGATAACTGCAAGACATGCTCAAGGTTGTCCTTCTGATTGAAATGACACAACTTGAATCTACACAAAGAAATAAAAACACAGATAAAGATAACTGCATAGGTAAATATAAAAGTCAGTATAATTGTAGTTTTGGTTCTAACGCCTCTTTTTTCCTATATGATTAAAAAGAAAATTGCACAAAATAATTATAAATCAACATCAGTGGGCACAGAGTATATAAAGATGCAATTTGTGATAAGGAGTACATAAAGAAGCCAGGGTCAGAGTTACATAGGAGCAAAATTTTATACACTATTAAAACTAAGTTGCCATGGATTCAAACTAAATTTTTATAAATCCAGAGGTTAATTGTAATCCTCAGGGTAACCACTAAAAATATAACTCAATACTATACAGAAAAGAACCCTGGGAATTAAAATGGTACAGAAAAAAATATCTGTTCAACACAAAATAAGGCAGAAATGGAAGGACTGAGA
>NC_064816.1:83823063-83921229 GCF_023721935.1 Panthera uncia
ATATATATATATATATATATGACATATAGAAAACAAATAGCAGATACTCCTAGCTAGCTCAGTCAGAGAGCCTACAACTCTTGATCTCAAAGTCTTGAGTTCAAGCCCCATGTCAGACATGGAGCTTACGCAGAAACAAAGCAAAGCAAAACAAAAAACAAATCAGGGTTTTAATAAACATTAAAAAAAAATTATAACAAAAAAGGGGAGCGGGGAGTGCCTGGGTGGCTCAGTCGATTAAGCGACCGACTTTGGCTCAGGTCATGATCTCGCGGTCCGTGAGTTCGAGTCCCGCGTCGGGCTCTGTGCTGACAGCTCAGAGCCTGGAGCCTGTTTCAGATTCTGTGTCTCCCTCTCTCTGACCCTCCCCCATTCATGCTCTGTCTCTCTCTGCCTCAAAAATAAATAAACATTAAAAAAAAAATTAAAAAAAAAAAAGGCGGGGAGCGGGAGCCCTGGGTGGCTCAGTTGGTTAAGTGTCCGACTTCAGTTCAGGTCATGACCTCATAGTTCGTCAGTTCAAGCCCCACATTGGTCTCTGTGCTGATAGCTCAGAACTTGGAGCCTACTTCAGATTCTGTGTCTCCTTCCCTCTCTGGCTCTCCCCTGCTTGCTGTCTCCCTCAAAACTAATAAACATTAAAAATAATGTTTAAAAAAGAAAGAAAATAAATAACAAAACTGCACCTTTCCTTATGAGTAATTATATTAAATATAAAAAACTGCACTCTCCAATTAAAAGCATGATTGGCAGAAGTGATTTTTTTAATTAATTTATTTATATGCTATTTTAAAAGAGACTCACTTTAAATACAAAGACACCATTAAGCTGACAGTGAAAGGATGGGAAAATATATATACACACACACACACACACACACACACATATATATATATATATATATATATATATATATATATACACACACACACACACACATATGTATATATACACACATACATACATACATATATATACCAAAGGAGAGCTTGAGTAGTTATGCTAATACCAAACAAAATAGACTTTAAGACAAAAAGTATAGTTATATGTCAATTATATCTCAATAAAGATGGAAAGAAACTGTGAAAAGAAACAAAGGTCAATTAAAATGATACAGGAATATATAATATGTAGTCAAACTGAAGAAAGTTGGAGATTTTAATGCACCATCAAGAATATATAATTATAAGCATACAGTCATCTAACAATGGAGCACCAAAATATATGAAACAAAAACTAACAGAATTAAAGGAATAGACCATTGAACAACATTTGGGGACTTCACTATTCCACTTTTAATAATGGAATAATGGATAGAACAGCTAGACAGAAAATCTGTTAAGGAGATAGAAGACTTTAGCAACCCTATAAAGCAACTAGATCAAAAGACCTGTAAAGAACAATGGCAGAATGTATACTCTTCTCAAGTGCACATGGAATATTCTCCAGGACAGACCACAAAAAGAGTCTCAATAAATTTTAAAAAGATTGAAACCACACAAATTATCTTCTCCTACCACAGAGGAATGAAATTAGAGGTCAATAAGCGAATGAAATCTGGAAGATTCATAAACATGGAAATTAATACCATCAACCAAAGGATCAAAGAAGAAATCCAAAGGATATGAGAACATACTTTGAGATGAATAAAAATGAAAACACAGCATACCGAACTTTGTGAGATTCAGCAAAAACTTCTCACCACTTCTGATGTGGTCAGAGGAAATTTATAGCAGTAAATGCCTACACTAAAAAACAAGAAAGATCTCCCACCCAAAACATAACCTTGCACCTAAAAAGGGTAGAACAAAAGAGCAAGCTCAACTTCAAGTGTAAGGAAGGAAATATTAACATTAGAGGGGAAATGAAGTCTTGCAGCTTTACCCCTACTAGCAGTGGCCCAACAGAAAAATCATTAGGAGCACTTTTCCCATAACTAATTTTCAAGTATGCTCCCAGCCCTCAGATTTTCATCTATAATACTAAGTCCATAATAAAACAGTATAATGCAATATCTATATAATGTAAGGTAATATAAAGGTAAATATAATAGGATACTAAAAAGAAAAGAAAACACAACTCTCAAGGATAGTTGACTCTCAAAACCAGAAAAACAGCAGGTTAGGTTAGATTGGCCTTTTGTTACCACAAAGCAAAAAAATGCCTTTGATATTACCTGGACCAGTGAGAGGATTAAGGATAACTTAAAGTGACCACTAGCCAAACCGTGATTATGCAAGGTTAAAAAAATAAATGGAAATTTGGGGCGTCTGGAGGCTCAATTGGTTAAGTGTCCAACTCTTGATCTTGGCTCAGGTCAGGATCTCACAGTTCGTGAGTTTGAGCCCCAAGTGGGGCTCTGTGCTGACAGTGAGGAACCTGCTTAGAATACTGTCTCACTCTCTCTGCTCCTCCCCTCCCTCTCAAAATAAATAGATAAACTTAAAAAAGAAAAAGAAAAACACAAGGAGCTTCTATTTGGAAAAAACAAAAATCTAAAAAGCAAAGGACATTTTGTGAAAGGGCAACAAAAAACACTGTTTTTCCCCCTTAAAAAAAAAAAAAAAAAAAAAAAAAAGGCACAAAGACCAATCTGCTAGAACTCAAATGATCAATTTTATTGTTAACAATGAATCCAATCAGAATAATGAATCCAGTGTGGCACTGGATACATGTGGGCTGATTCTCTCCTTAAATGAGGCTAAGCACACGGACCAGGCTGGTTCGGGATAGAGCCTGCCCTGTACGTCTATAGAAGGCATCCTGCCTACTCACTGGCTCGGAAACTGAGCAGCTCAGAAAAGGGTGAAGGAACTACAATTGGTTCTTCTCCATATTCATTACTGAATCAGAACCTGCTTTTCTAACTCATCTGCACATGAAACTTTCAGAAGCACTTTAAAATACAGTTTCTACTGATCTCCATCTGAGACTTTCTTTTCTCAAACCTGGCACTATTCACATTTTGGGTCCTAGGGTTCTTTGGGGGAGCTGTCCTGTGTACGATGTTTGGCAGCCTCTACTTACTAAATAGCAATGTCCCCCACCCCCAGTTACAACAAACAAAAATTGACAAATGTCTCCTATAAGGTAAAATGCCTCCTGCCGAAAAAACACCGCTTCAGAAGTTTCTATTAATCGTATCGAAATACTGATACAAGAGACAAATTATTATCAACAAATTATTATTATTATTATTATTAACAATTATTATTAACAAAAAGATTATCTTTTGTTTCCAAAGATAATGACAGACCAGGCCAAAACAGAATGACTTGACAATGGCATAAAACAAAATCTTGGCAGTGATAAAATATTAAAAGGTAAGTGATTCTTAATGAAAAAAGACTTATTTAAAAATTTTTAAAAAACTAAAAAAAAAAGTAACTATAATTTTAAATAGTCACCCACTTTAAATCTAAGAATTCAGAAAAAATAACCAAGTGCTATAGCCAACTGAGTGTAACTGCTTGATAACCCAGATACTGAATCCCAGCCATGGTTTCTTTTTGGGTAAACTTATTTCAAATTTGAAAGCCTAACTAAATAGGTGATGTTTTAAATCTAAAAATGGGTAAATGGCTCAGTTGGTTAAGTGTCCATCTTCGGCTCAAGTCATGAACTTGTGGTCCATGAGTTCGAGCCCCGTGTCAGGCTCTGTGCTGACAGCTCAGAGCCTGGAGCCTGCTTGGGATTGTGTGTCCCCCTGTCTCTCCCCTTCCCTGCTCACCGCCTCTCTCTCTCTCCCTCCCACTCCCCTCCCTCTCCCCCTCTCTCTCAAAGATAAGTAAAAACATTGGAAAAAAATTAAAATAAATAAGTTAACTAATTAATTAATTAAAAGGTGCAAAAAGTTGCAATAAAACAAAATTAAAAATGTTAGTGTTGATATTTTAAAAGGGTTTTTCCATGTCAATACAATAATACATTTTTAATAATTATATTTGTAAATATTTTGTCTGTTTAAATATGTGAAGAGTTCAAAACAAGTGATGAAGCTGAATTTGCCATCAGTTTAAATATTTAAAGAAATTTAATTAAGTTTTCATCAGCACTAAATATTTCTTTCTTTTTTTTTTTCAAATGTTTATTTTTGACAGAGAAAGAGAGAGAGAGAGAGCATGACGGGGAGGGGCAGAGAGAGAGAGGGAGTCACAGAATCCGAAGCAGGCTCTAAGCTCTGAGCTGTCAGCACAGAGCCCGACGCGGGGCTCGAACTCACAGACCGTGAGATCATGACCTGAGCTGAAGTCGGATGCTCAACTGACCCCCCCAGGAGCCCCAGCGCTAAATATTTCAAAAATGGCTTTTTAAGTTTTACTTATTGGATATGTAGGTTTACTATGATTAGTGTTAAAGAATGTGCCCACAGTTCTATTCCTTTTCCCATGCCAGAAGCCTTGGGTAAGTAAGACTATCAACATTTCAGAATGCCCAGGAGAGTTTCAAGGATGCATTGTACCCCTTTTGTTAAGGAAATTTAGCCCATCATTTCTCAGCTATACTTTTAACTTTTGCCTAGCAAAACCTCACATCAACAAATCATAATTCTAAAATACCCTGTTGCACTTCCTGCCCACCCTGGGTTCTGATGACCCGGCCCAAGGTTGTTCTACACATTCTTCCATGACTGTAACAGAAACACCCCCCCTCCACCCCTGCCCCATTATTCAAAGAACATCTTTCTAACAAGCTAATAACTTTTTATTTTTTAATATTGATTCATTTTTCATAAGACAGAGAGGCAAATCAAAAAGGAATACTAAACTTACCTGAATTCTGAAGTACATAGAAAATTTCATGAAACACTGATTTTATACCTTTAAACAATATAGATTCCATATTAGGAAAATAAGACAATATGTGTACTTGGCTTAAAGCTTTCTAACAGGCTTAAAGTAAAATGAAAAGATACTCTCTTTTCTATCACAGTACTTTTGTGCATTTCCTCAGAGAAAGTCACGGTGTTAAATTTATTATATATTCTCTTAGAAATACTTGGTATGTATTTAAAAGTGTGTAGATATATCTTTTCTCTGAATACAAATGGGAGAACACTTTACTTAGAATTTTTCTCTTTATATTTTTCATTTAATCATAAATGTTGGGGATATTTTCATATCAGCACATGTAAATCTATTATACTCTTTTTAATTGTTGTAATGTATTCCAGTGTATTCCAAAGGATGAACATATTATACTTCATTTAGTGTCCTTTGATGACTCTATGATTAATAATTCCTTATTATTACAATAAAAGCTGCAATTTCTATCCTATGGAGTCTTTATGTACAATGCACAAATATTTTTCTGCAACATCCTTAGTATCATTTTGGTAATGTTATTTTCAGAGGAAGAGAGAGAAAGAGCATGAGCGGGGGAAGGGCAGAGGGAGAGAGAGAATCCCAAGCATGCTGTCTGTGCTGTTAGCACAGAGCCCTACACGGGGCTTGAACCCACACACTGTGAGATCATGACCTGAGCTGAAACCAAGAGTTGGACACTTAACGAGTGAGCCATCCAGGTGCACCACATGCTCAGCATTATTTTGTATAATTAAATATTTCATCTTTTTGCCAATTCACTGCTCAAAATAGCTCATAGATGATTCAATATGCTTCTCTTTATGAGTGATAATGAATAATTTTTCATATTGTTGACATCTATTTTTTAACTCTATGTTCATGCTTTCTGTTCATTTTTCTATTGGCTTTGCGAACATGCATGGTTCAAAACATTTAAAGAGGCCTTCCTATTTCACTTTGATGCTCCCTGCAACATGCAAGATACTACAGAACTGGCCATGTACTCGGGCCCTCAGAGACAGGTCGGAAAGCAGTGGTTAGGGGCTCAGATTCTTTCCCAAGTCACTGCTAAAGTTAATCAGATAACAATTCAGGGGAAATGAAGTAACTTTCCTCCTGCATTGTTTACAGATGTAAGAGGACGTCTTGAGACATACTAAGGAAAAATACTGCTGAATTTGAAATGGTGGTCAAGGATATTTGCCACAAATAAACTTAACATTTTGTATTAAAGGTAGCATGGGATCATGACTACCATCTATTGTGTCAGCACCAATCTATGAGGCTTGGGATTAAGCACATGCTACAAACTGCCCATTGTAGAAAGGCATGGCCTAAGGTATCCAGCCACATATCAAGAACATTTTTGTCATCATGGTGATTTCTGAAGATATTCGTGACTAATTATGACCCTTCAGGGAGTCTATAAAATACAAGCAAATTTTGGAGTATCATTGTAGGATCTTGAGGAGATCAATAGATAACCACCAATAGAAGAACATTATTACAAGATGCTTTGTTTACAAGAGACCATTAGGTCCATTAGGTAATCCAATGCATTTTCAAAGATCTAAAGTAAGTTGTTAGAGCAGATTTTCTATGTGTCTTCAATATTTAGACTGACCAAAATATTGGGGAAACTGAGTTTTAAAAATAGTCATATCTTTTAAGTCCCCTTTCCATCAGGGACAATCTCATACAATGTTCTATAACCCACCACATCAACTCTGTTACTGCCTTGATAATGACGACTTCTGGGAGAACAGTCTATAGTCATCCTATGAAGATCTATGAAGACCCAACTTCTAGACTGGGTCTTTCTTACCGTTTCTTCAGTAAAAGCCACAACAATTATTTATAAAAGTAAAATATTAAGCAAGAGTTATTAAATATAAAAAAGAATTAATAAGGATACTTCTAAGAATGGCACAATACATTTGAAAACATTCTTCTTCATGTAAAAAAAAACACTTATGGTTTGATTACTGTGTACCAGGCACTGCTTTATGTACTAGGATCCAGCAAAGAACAAAATGGAGAAACAACCCTACCTCATGGAATTTCCACTCAGTAAAGCTAAGAGAATAATAAAGTACCATGGAAAAGAGAAACCTGAGTAAAAAGAAATATTCAGTAGGTGACAGTACAAAAAAATAACCATTTCCTCCAGCATCTTGTTCTAGAGCTTTGTAAGGTAGGAATCAATCTTCAGAACAAAGCCACAAAGCAATTCAAGATTTTTAGGCATCTAAAAAAGAAGACCACATTGTGTTAAATACGCTATAGTTGGCAAAATCAGGCTACTATTTTTAGCCTGACTTTCTTCCCCACAGTTAATACATCTCTACATTGTCACCACCTATAGACCTACATGATCCTTTGTATGGTATAATTTAACATAAAATGAAAAAATTGAATTCCATAAAATGTCCCTTAATTGCCTAGTTCCCCTGTCATTCAATATGGGGCAACCAGTGCTACTGGTTTCTTATTCTTCTAGAGGCCATTACGCATACTCCTGTAAATAAATTATCGTCCTCATTTTTAAAAACCCACATAAGATACCCAGTTTTAGAACTTTTTAGATTTATTTAAAAAAAATTTTTTTTAAATGTTTATTTATTTTTGATAGAGAGAGAGAGACAGAGCATGAGCAGTGGAGGGGCAGAGAGAGAGGGAGACACGGAATCCGAAACAGGCTCTAGGCTCCGAGCCATCAGCACAGAGCCCGACTCAGGGCTCCAACTCACAAACCCCAAGATCATGACCTGAGCCAAAGTCGGACACGCAACCGACCAAACCACCCAGGTGCTCCTGGACTTTTTAGATTTAAATAAAATTAAATTTATTTAACTAAATATTGTGGACCTCTTTCCATATCAGTGTAGAAAGAGGTCCTTTAATTTTTATAACTATACAAGATTTCATTATATGAATGCACCATTTTTTAAAAATCTTTTTCTGATATTGATAGCCAACTACTGACATCATTATAAGAAAAGATACTGGAACATTGTTAGTGGTGTTTTTGTTATAATTACTTAACATATTCTATTACATTTGCCTCCATCATTTTTAAATCTGGCAGGAACAAAATATACCCTACAAATGTTACTACTAAGTTTGAACATATCAATGTTTTTTTTTTTTTTTAAGTTTTTTTTAATGTTTTTTTTATTTTTGAGAGAGACAGAGACAGAATGCGAGTGGGTTGGGACAGAGAGAGAGGGAGACACAGAATCTGAAACAGGCTCCAGGCTCTGAGCTGTCAGCACAGAGCCCGATGCGGGGCTCGAACTCACAAGCTGTGGGATCATGACCTGAGCTGAAGTCGGACACTCAACCGACTGTGCCACCCAGGTGCCCCCATATCAATGTTATTTAAGGAAATATGTGTAGATTTGTTTCTTGCACCTAATCTTGTTTTTTATAAAAATAACTATGTTGTAACTACTCTTTAAATTAGTACAAAAAAGAGTAAGAGTCAATCCACCTGGGAAATAATTGGAAAACAAAGAAAAATATTGGCAGGAGAGAGAATAGGACTATGTTAAAATAGGCCAGATTGAATGTTAGGGGCTAGAGACAGGAAGATCTATAATAATATTTGTAATGTAAAGAAACACAAATGGGATGGCTGCTCTACAACAGAAATCCTCTCTTGAAATACATATTTTGGGGCGCCTGGGAGGCTCAGTCGGTTAAAAATCCAACTTCAGCTCAGGTCATAATCCAATGGTTGGTGAGATGGAGCCCCGCATCAGTCTCTGTGCTGACAGCTCAGAGCCTGGAGCCTGCTTTGGATTCTGTGCCTCCCTCTCTCTGTCCCTCCCCTGCTTGTGCACTCTCTCTTTCTCTTTTAAAAATAAATGAACTTAAAAAGAAAAGAAAAATATATTGCCCCATATTTACCTGATGGTGTGACAGCTATGGAGTTGGAGGTAAGACGGACTCTTCACCTTTGACTCTGGGAACACAGTGTAGCTCTTACCCAAATATTTGTTCTGGTTCCCCAGGCCAAGCGATCAGTACAGAGCTTGACACTTTGGCCAGGAATACCATACCCTGAACATATATCTCCATCCAAACAACTGCCAAGGTGCCACCGTGAGAGAAGCCTCCTGTTGTTGAAGACGGCACACAGAGGTGCACATCCCACCAGACTCACAGTGAACAGGCACTAACGCCCTGTTCAAACCATGCCTGTGCACCACATTTCTGCTAGAACTTTTAGGAATATGAGCTGAAAATTCCCTCTTACTATTTCAGTAAGTTTGGCTTGTGTTTTATATTTCTTTCAGCTGGAAGTATCCACGCTGATATCAATAAAGGGGAGGAGAAACCCAGGGGAGTGGTAAGCAGAGGAGCTGGAGGTTAAACTTGGTGCACTCTTTCCATTTATTTAGAAATTCTCTTGAATTTTTCTATAGGATTATCCTGAAAAAGGGAAGGTACACAAAATTCTCGTTGTGTATCAGATTTCTAAATCTATATAGCTGTATCTATTACTGTATCTATATCTTTCCATATATCACCAGCCTCCCTTCCTAGTTTTCTCTCATTGCTGGTACTTTTATGCCTTCAGTTCTTTATCTTATGTATCTTTTTTTTTTTTTTTTTAAATCTTACTTCACCTCTATGTCTGTATTATGATGAAAATACTGCTATAATCTTTCTTAATTTATGCCCTGTCAGATTATGTTATCTTCCTATAAAGTTTGACCACTTTCTAATCTCAAAACATTATTTAAAAGTATGCAGTTAATGAACCCATTCTATACCTATTAACTTGTTCAGGGATACTGTGGATGGTATCAGAAAAAAAAATATCACCAAATAGTAACATTTGAGTCTGTATTTCAGTCTTCGGCTACTCAGTGAGAATCTACAACGTGAATCATGAAATAGCCATGTAATAATACAACTCAAATTCTGCTGAGCATATAGAATATTGGATATTTGAGCCAAGTGCCCAGGATGATGTTCAAAGTTTTCTAGCTGTGTGACATTGTACCAAAAGAGAGATGAATTTTTGATAGGCCAGAGCCACTAAGAAACAGCCCCATGATTTGAAACTAGGTACCACTGCCATAGGTTATTGAGAGTTAGGAAAGACAAGTTGCTTTCTAACTAGCTCAGCCCTCAGACCCTTATAAATAAATAACAATATTATGCATTTCACCAAGAGGTAAACAGACGGTATTTGAAGAATGCAGGCAAAAAAGTGTTGGTTTTACTGTACAGTATTTATTACCAAGAAGGTATATTCTTCTACATTTGTCAACAAGTATATATGGAAGGTGTTACGCTTTTATTATAATGACCTTCTATGACAAGGAGAAGGACAAACATGTATCACAGTTAGCCTGGTACTGTTCCCTGCATACAGGTACTGTTCTATTATCCATGCCATTAATTATTAATAGTGCCCTTTCACTTTTCAACATTCCCTGGTTTGGAAGGTAAGTTTTATGGTCACCCTAGTTATGGGGGTTAGTAATCATGTATAAACATAAGGAATGCTAACTAGGAGAAAGATGAATACACTCTCACGTGCACGTTCTCTCTCTCTCTCTCTCTCTATATATATATATATATATATATACATATACATATATAATCACCCCTTTGCTAGCAAAGGTAGCTATTTGCTATTTGATACTATTTGCTATCAAAGTAGCTACTATTACTTAACCCTCTCACAGGCTATCACAACTTCTGCAAATCGATTATGAAATTAGAAGTTTTATTGGCAATTGAAAGACTTCATCTCTCCATTTTCCCTCCAGAAAAAAAGTATTTCTTAATTCTTATTCTTTCGTACAAAGTACAAATTTTCGGAGTTAAAATAGCCAACTAGTTCATGATCAGGGCAAGAGTACGAGCAGAGCAAATGCTGAAATCAGGATCCGAAAAAGTTGGGCAGATGGGGGAGGAAGGGAGGAAACAAGGTTGGGAGAGTTGAATGACATCAGCATGTAATCCAGGGAACTTTATTATTTTACCAAGAAGCTCTTCTATTGTGATGAATAATGAAATGATGAACATCCAGGAGATAACCCCAGGAGAAAAGACATTTTCCAAAATGTATTTATTTACTCAACTAATACTTATGCTCACTCATCAAGCGCCCAGCTCTTACCCTGTTTTAGTCAGTTTTATACTGCTTTATTAAACTTAATAAGCAGCAAGTGGACTTTTCCCTTTAGGGTCCTGAGTCAGATGCTGTCCTAAGCATCCCCAAATGTCTATCCTGAAGCCCTCCATAAGAACTCCCAGTGCTACCTGTCAAGTGAAGATGGATGGTGTGAAGGCACCTCCCATGGAAATCTTCTTGCAGATTTGTGTGTTTATGTGCAGCTAGAAACAACAGCCACTTACACAAATTGAAATTTTATGAGTAACACATTGTACCCCAAGCCATGAATTTCATGCAATTTACAGCTTTGGATTTGAAGCTGAAGGTTTTACAATCTCTTTTATTTGTTAAACATATTTCTCCGGTTAATCTGCATCGTGGAGAACATACTCCTAAGTAGGGCCGCTGCTTTAGCCTTCCTTTTTATTTCCCCTCATTTGCTCGGATCTATAAACAAAAGTAGGATAGAGAACAGGCAAAAGGCTGTGCTGCTGGGATGGCTGGGTGACTCTGCAACGCCAGACTAGAAGGACGTTGCTAGGAAGCTGTCGCTGCTCTCACCATAAATTAACCCTCGTCACAGCCAATCAGATGAACAGCCTCGTATGGGATGACTAGGGGATTTTGAGCTCTTTACATGATTTGCTTACGATCATTTTCCTCGTTTCATTTCCTTCAATTTGATGAAAATGCATGCGTTTCTGTTAGCATCTTATCTTGTCATGGACTTCCACAGCCTACTGCTAAGAGACCTGCACAGACTCATAGAAGGGGTGATTTCAGGAAGGGTGCAAATTCATGCCACTTTTCCTCATTTCTAGTTCTCTCTTAGAGTGGGATTTTCTTAGAATCCAAGACTGAGGGTTGTTTCTTTCTTTCTCTCTTTCTCTTTCTCCTTTCTCTTTGTCC
Source organism: Panthera uncia (assembly GCF_023721935.1). Lineage (NCBI taxonomy): Eukaryota > Metazoa > Chordata > Mammalia > Carnivora > Felidae > Panthera > Panthera uncia. Next base: position 83,834,917 of record NC_064816.1, read on the forward strand.
TTTTTTTTTTTTCTCTTTCTCTTTCTTTCTTTCCTTTTCTTGCTTTCTTTTCCTCCATTCTTCCCTTCTTTTCTTTCCTCTTTTCTCATCTTTCTGGGTCTTTCACCCAGGAAAGGTGTTTCTACTTGAGTCAAAATTCTATTTAAGCCCTGGTGCTGCTACCAACATGAACTTGGTGAGTCATGTGAGTGGCTCTCTCCTACTTCCCTCTTCTTAGCAATGGAGATAATGATAATTCCTGTACATGATCCCCCAACAGCTCATTCTCAGAGATCGCTAAGATATCATAGAAAAAAGGGATATTGGAAAATATGTAGTACTACAAAAATGGAAGATACTATGATAAAGTTTGTGGTGTTCTGTTTTAGTTTTTGCCCTCCAACCTATCATTATACTGTTCCATGGAATTTTCTGCAGTGATCAGAGGAGCACTTGAAAATGTGGTGGGAGTCAGGAGTGAACGCTTTAATTTTACTTAATTTACATTTGTGTGGTTTTTTTTAATGTTTATTTATTAATTTAGAGAGAGACAGAGAGAGCTGCGTGGGGCAGGGGGGCGGGGCAGAGGGAGATAGGGAGAGAGAGAATTCCAAGCAGGTTCCGTGTTGTCAGCGAAGAGCCTGTCATGGGGCTTGAACCCAGGAACTGTGAGATCATGACCTGAACCAAAATCAAAAGCCAGATATTCAACCCTGACTGAGCCACCCAGGCACCCCTTAATTTACATTTAAATGGATACAACCAGCTAGAGGATAACATATCTGCACAGCTCCAGACCACTAAATGGTTTTATTAGTTATTACTTCTAAGACTTTTTAAACCCTTGGAAATAATCAACTACTAACCTGATAATGCAGGTTACTCTAGAGGAGACAAAAATTAATGACAACTATATTTCTAGCCTTCTCTGGCTATCTTAAAAATAAGTATTGTTTTAAAAATATCTGAGATTAAGAAAGAAACTTATTAATGACCATATTGTTAATAACTATATAACTATATGTTACAGCTATATTGTTACTAAAACTTCTCTTTATACTTGACAGTATGAGAATACATATACTCCATTGGTATAGGGTATTCTATCAGATTTGGTGATTTTTTTGTGGAATAGTTCATTAAGGAATCAGAAAACTTAGTACAAAGCCTTGACTAAGATACTTTTCTTCATCCATTTACTCTTTTCCTCAAACCCCTCCAGTGACTTCCTGTAAGCAATAGAATAAAATCCCAAGTCTTCAGCATAAATTTCAAAATCTACCTCGTTACCTACATGTTTTCATCTTCCATCACCCCCTACCTCACAATAAACAATGCATCTACTTCTCTACTTTGTCTACAGGTACTTATTGAGAATATACTATGTACAAGGCACTTTATTAGGCGGTAAAAGTACACCAATGAAAATACTGTGTCTTTCTCTTATGATGATTACATTTGATGAGGAGATATCAATAAAATGACAATCTCATGCATAATATTAAATTGGGGTTTTATGAAGCAAAGTTAAAAGGTGTAATTGGTGATGCCATTTGGGGCACTGGTTTGGCTTGTGAAGGTCCCCAGAAAGCCCTTTCTGTGTAACTGACAGTCAATCCTAAGGTTAGCATCATTTAGTCAGGTGGAACATTCTAGAATTGGGAAATATGGCATACCTCCTCCACATGGTAAGACCCTATTTGTATAATCCATCTAACTTACATATTGCCACTTCAGAAAAACAAAGTCAGAACCCACCATCACAACTAACCTTTCTCTGTCACAGAATATATCACAGCCTGACACATTATAATTGCTGGCATTTATGCCAATTTTTCCTCTAGACCTTGAATACCTCCAGAGAAATACTCTTCATACTTACATTCTCTAATATTTATTCTTTGGGATTCTTTCTAAGAGATACAAGAGTGAATAACAAATCCCCATTGCTTTTAGAGTTTAAATTAGAAAGGGAGGGAGATACTGAAATAAATCTGTTATTCTCTTTGATCCATGCTATAGTACAGACCAGCCAAAATGAAACTGAATAATGAATAACAGCCTTTTGTGGTAGAGACAGAAAATTAAGAAGCATGAATCCAAATAAATATTTTGTATATTGTGATAAAATTTAGTCTGTGATGATTTTAAAGAGAACTACTCGAGTAAAGGTTGGTAAAAAGCAGCCCCAAAATACTAAGATAGCAACAATGAAAAATATTAATAGGAGTGGGATCAATCACCCTGTGAATATAAATCCACTGTCAATAGGATTGTGTCCATCAAAGAGCTGCTGCTAACTAAATTTATTCCATGGGCAGTCACTAACTTGAGCATTTCTCCTCTTCTATAAAATGCAGAGCTTGGATAAATTTGAGTAGCGTTTTCTAAAGTGTCTTCCAGACAACTTTCCGAAATGTTTATACTAAAAAGTAATTTTTGGAAGCTCTGGGTTAAATGAAGCTCTCTAAGTTTCTTTAGAATAAAACCTTCAAGAATCTATCATAAGCTAGTGTATAAGGTGGCTCACTAGAGGGCCCATTATATGCCTTTCTCAAATCTATTTGAAACATGAAGCCTATGCATCATTTATGTAGTTACATTTTTTGATAAAAGACATAAAAAATAGGGTGCTATGAAATAGAATAATTTACTATAGATTAGGTGGTCTGGGAATACCTCTGTGAGATCAGAAGTGTGACACGAGAGATGAAAAGAAATCACGCAAAGAAAGGCATTTCAGAAATAGAACCAGTATGTACAGATGCCCGGATAGCGAAAAATAACTTGGTTCACTTATTTTAGGTGCTGAAAGGCCATAGTGGATCGAACATATGAAGTGAGAGAGAGGGTCAAAAAAGCAAATTGGCAGAGGTAGACGAGGGGCACTCTAAGACAGTCCTACTATGCTTATGGTTAATCGATGGACAAGCTTGAGAAAACCTTGATAAGAAAAAGGCCAGCTGAATTAAACAATGTGTTTAATGACATGATTGATTTTTTCAGTAAGTACATTATGTCATGGCAAATCCATAAAACAGTTCATAATCTGGTACTATGAGTAACTCCAGCAGCCTGGACTTAATTCTGAGTGCAATGGAAAGCCACTGAAAACTAAGTGGAAAAGTAATATTCATTCTGCAAAAATTCACTGCAAATGTGCTAAAAACCAGAGATGGGTATTTCTGTCCATTGCTTACCTTGGCACATCTAAAATGTAATGCTACTTGATTCTAATGCCAAGTCTGACTTTATACTTAGGTCCAAAGAGGAAGGAAATGGGGGAGAAGAGATTCTCTTTTTGGCAGTTTTAATTCCCCCCATACAGTTTTTTAAAAAATAGTTACACATGCTCAAAATCTTCACTTTAAGACTCCTATTTTCTCATCCCTCCTTTTCATTTTTGTTTTGATTCTACTCTATCCAAAAGCGGAGTGAAAAGAAGACGTGTATAGGCAGAATCTATTATATCTACCCTTTCTCTTATCTATTCTGCATTAATATTATTCTGAAGAATGAATTTTAATTCTATTTTTTTGACACATATTTGAGGCTGGAAAATTGTTTTTCCTTTTGTCTACCCATTCTATGTTACTTTCCAGTACCCTGGAAGCAAAGTAAAGAGCTATGCCGCTGCTCTTTCTTGAATGCTGTAAATTTCTTGAAGAAAAAGAGCCCATTTAGAACTGTGTACAGCGCCATCTTGTGACAAAGGAAGTAATTTTTTGTTTTTTTAGTGAATAGAGCATCTGCACATTACAATCTGCTGCTTTGCAAAATACACACAAAAATTTAGAGGTTTTATAAAGCCAGCAGGCAATGAGGAATGGATATGGGGATCGTGACGTTTTCACACTAATTTTTTCCATGAAAATTTGAGGTCAGAAATGAAAAATAATGACTCTTACATCATTCAATTTGAAAAATCTTCTCCAGAAAGTTATATCCTGCCAACTAAAAAACACTAAAAAAATATGCTAGGTCAATGCGAAGGTGCACTAGAGGTTACATGATGGGCTTACATATTTAGCATCTCCCCAGGGTAACAGTTTCTAGATGCTGAATTAAAATTCTCCTCTGCTGGATTAAGTGCTGGTGACAAACACTTCCAAAAGACCCCCTCCAGCAGCAAGCCAAGAAATTACACTCTTGATCTTTCAGAATATAATTCATAGTTAGTACACCATTACTCTGGACTAAACACACACAATTCTTTATGGAATAAAGGCGTTTCCTGAATATGTGAGTTTGAACAGAGTTCTGATTCAATTGTTATCATGGCCCTTACTCCACTTAGCATTTTTGTCTAGAAAACACATTCTACAAATTTGAATTCAACAGAAGAGAAACATTTTCTTTTCAAATAGTGGGAAACAGTTTTTTGCTAAATATTATTGAATGTAAGCATTATGTGAAACATGATCTTCCCGGTTTAGCCATTTGAGTCAAAAAAGTTCTCAAACGTTGTTGTAAGAATCCAGCCTGTCTTGGCCTCCTGGATGGAATAGGATGGCACTCTGTACTTAGTAATTCTTGAGTATGTCTATGAGCAAACTCAACGAAGGAGAGACAGCAGTTTATTAAAAAAATGTTGACCATGAAAGCAGAGAACAGAGCATATCTTTTTCCCCTTTCTAATGAAGTAGAAAAAATCCTTGATTAAATAAATTCAACTTATGGCATTCTAATATACAGTTAAATGTTTTAATTTTGTAGATATATTTTTACAAAAATAATACGTTAGTAGTCTAAAACTCTGAAGGAGACACCAGAAGAAACTGCAGGAAACAGGAATAAAATGGATTTTTTGAAAGGGAATTTAGATCTTAACATCAAGAAAATGACGTAAATTAATGTTGATTTACCACAACCATTCCCATAAGTTGCTTGGGCCCTGATTACTTTTTCTAGACTCAGAAAAAGTGATATATGCATTAAAAAGTTCCTTAATTTCTACTCTTACTCTCTTTGTGGAATAGAATTTTTCTATACAAATAAATGTGGGTTCTGCTATAGGAATTGAACAAAAGAGCTCATTTTTCTAAAGAACTGCTTACTTATGAAGTCTTTTGATAATTCAGACATCTGGACAGCTGTGTTTAATCTCCACTTAGTTTAACTACTTGCATTCAAAGTTGCCATAAAAAAATCAAAATGTAAAGCATGGATACTCAATTTCATCTTTAAACAATTTAATATTTTAATGAATCAGCTAATTTGGACACAAGTCTGAGACCTAGGCTCAATTCTCAGGATTGCTCCAGGCACTACCATAATTCCTGGGGAATTAAAAACATTTAAATGGCATCCATAATTTTAACCAGGCCACTAAATCTACTGCTAAAGCACCTTCAAAGGAGAAGAGAAATATCAAACCAATGGGAAAAAACCTATGTAAGTTTGGTACAGAAAAATCATTTTGTACTAACATTTCCACAAAATGTAATTTTAAAAGAACATCAAACCATGGACCCCCCCCCCCCCAAATATCTTTGCTTAAAAGCAACCATCAGGAGAGAGCTTGCTTTCCTGCCTCTACTCACTGCCACGTGAGGGTTTAACAAGAAGTTGGTAGTATGTGACCTGAAAGAGGGTACTCACCAGAACAGGACCGTGTTCTCTGACTTCTAGGTTCCAGCACTGCGAAAAATCCATGTATGTTCTTTATAAGCTGCTCAGTCTACAGTAATTTGTTACAGCAGTCTGAATGGACTAAAACAATACCCAACCACTTTTACTAAAAAAACAACCAAACAAACACGCCCTAACATTAATTTCAGCGAAAGTTGTAAGCACTCTAAATGAATTCAGAAGACACTGTTCTTGGAATTAAAAGCCAAGATAAACTCTTAGTGTTTCCCCTAAACTTAGCATGCTTTCTCTTACCTGCATAAGATCTTCTCCAAGATCTTTCCTCTGGAAGGAACACGTCCCAAAGCCCCTCATTTCCTTCACCTGGTCAGTTCTACATCGTTTGAGACATCAGCATAAACAACACTTAATCCAGATGACTTCTCTGAATCACCCCAAATGAAAAGAAAAAAGAAAAAAAGAAAAGGTTTGGCATTCCCCTTATGTAGAGCCTCAGTGTACTCGCGTCCTCAAAATACGTTAACACACGTGTATCTCGTTACAAAAGGCAAGGGCATTGCCTTTTTAAATCTTTACGACCAGCACCTCCCATCTTGTGTAAGTGCTAAAGTAGCCAACCTTACCCAATCTAAGGCCCCATCCGAAAGATGCCAAAAGCAGAAACAGGTTGAAGCTGCTTCATCCCTAATGAAAAGCTAAAGGCTTATCTAGGTAATGATTGGTTCAGCTGTTCACCAACTCAATTCAGCTGTTATGCCAGACTAAGGTTGGAATGGGAATTGTTATGTAATAGTTTCATTCATTCATTCATTCATTCATATTTTCACAGATACTTACTGAGTTCGGGCACTGTGCTAACTGCAGGGTATACAATAGTAAACAAAATAGACATAGTCCCTCTTCTTAGAATAAGTGTGCAAGCCATATTCCTATTATGTATTCACTTGACTGGATTCTCACAAAATCCAGATAAATATAGGAAAGGGGAACAGACTAGGAAAGTTCAGAAATCCAGATAAATGTAGGAAAGAGGAACAGAACTAGGAAAGTTCAGAAAGCAAGCTGTCATATTTTTAATTTTTTTTTAAGTTTATTTACTTATTTTGAGATAGAGACACTGTGAGCGGGGGAGGGGCAGAGAGAAAGGGACAGAAAATCCCAAGCAGGCTCTGCATTGCCAGCACAGGGCTTGGACGCAGGGCTCAAACTTACAAAACCGTGAAATCATGACCTGAACCGAAATTGAGAGTTGGATGCCTAACCGACTGAGCCACCCAGACACCCCATCAAACTGTCATGTTTTCAACACTATGTGCATGCTTGACAAGGAGGAGTAGTGGAGTGTTTGAAAAGCTACCTTGAACCAAGCCTCTTTCTAAAAATTTAGGAAAACTAAGAAAAAGAAAGTATGAGTGTCTAACCTATCTTGAGAAAACCTAACAATTGTCTTATCTCTCTATTTGAACTCAAAGTAAATGATAGATGAGCAAAGGAGTCCCTTTATAGAGGTTTCCCAGCTAATAACTTAAAAAGAAATAATAGGATTTAAATAGCATCACTTTGCTACGTCTTAATGGATGTAGGCCCTGAGCATCAACGTCTACTCTCATGAAAAGAGAGACAATCAGTGTTCCTGATGAAAAAATATAACAACATCTGTAGTCTTGTCAAAAGGATAGAATCTGGGTCGAATCAAGACTTCAGATTCAGCTGCCAATTATCAAGAAGTACAGGGGCCTCGTCAACATCTTGACGCATATGATGAGTCTCCAATCTGTTAAAATCTAGTCTGTGGGAAGTTCTAAGATCAACTGGCCCAGTTTATCCCCAGATAAATTGTAAGGAAATGAAGGGATGAAGAGAGAAATTAATATGAAAGGAGAATGAAAAGGCATATCAAACTTTCAACATGGACAACACTAAATTGTAATGTTCAGGGTGGCCTAGAGAGTGACAAAATGTAAAAGAAAACAAGGAAGTGATTTTTTTTAATGTTTATTTATTTTTGAGACAGATAGAAACACACCATGAGTGGGGGAGGGGCAGAAAGAGAGGGAGACACAGAATCTGAAGCAGACTCCAGGCTCTGAGATGTCAGCCCACAGCCCTACACGGGGCTTGAACGCGCAAACTGTGAGATCGTGACCAAAGCTGAAGTTGGACGCTTAACCAACTGAACCTCCCAGTGCCCCAGGAAGTAATTACTGTAAAAATGCTAGTGGTTTCATTGGGGAGAGCAAGTACTTGTGATTGAGTTAGGCCACAAGGGCAGACTTGCTGGCAAAATTTAATTTCTTGACCTGGTTGATAATTACAAGGATGTTTGCTTTATAATAATTCATTAACTTTATACATTTACTTATGTACTTGAAAGGAAGACACTTTTAATATGCTATTATATGTTAAGATGAAAGGGGAGAATGAGAAAATGAGAGAAGCATTAATTGTATTGTGTTAGGATTGTGAATTACTGCCTGGTTAGAAAAAGCCTCTGGAACACTTACATCTTTTATGAAAACATAGTTTAACGTAAACATTCTCTACTACTGTGAAGGTTTTAAAAAAGATTCCGTTTTTTTAAAAAAATTCTATTATATTCTATTTTACATATTCTATTCTATATCTATGGTCTTGGTTAACTGATTAGTACTGTGAAAAAGAGTAAATCTGTTAAGGTTACACATTTTTTGTTCTGTGTGTTGTTTGCTGTGTGAAGCAGCAACAATGGAGAAGACGAAAATTCAATTCAGACTACTGACCAGGCAATACACATCTTTCCGTGGTGATCTGAAATAAATAAATTGAATATAGGTTGGATCAATTTAAGATTCTTTCCATTTCAAATGCCATATTTCTAATTAAAGGTGGCTCAAACAATGCAAGTTTAATATGTGCCATAATAAGAAATCCAGAGCAGATGGTTCTAGAGCTAATTCAGTGATGTCAGCTCCTTGGCCTGGTGTCTCTCAACATTCATTTGATGTCCATAAAATGAGTACTAAAGCACCAAGCACCATAATTTACACAAAACATTTGAATGAGAAAGAGATTCTCCTTCTATATGTCTTTATATCACTTTAACTCTCCAGAAGAATTCTCAATATCCCTGATCCAAATCAGGCTGAAAGTAGAGAAAATGAATCTCTGGCATTGTTAGCCTTTAGTAAGGTAGGGTTTGGGGTGGGGAGTTTCTCTACCAGGGAGGAATTAAAGTGATTGAAAATAACATTTGCTAGGCAACTACTAGAATCTGGAGTAATAGTTCTTTGTCTAAAATACAGAACTTCCATAATCAAACCCTGTGGATTGATTATACAATTTTCTACATGCTGTAAAAATATAAGAAACAAGATTTAAACTAGTCTAAATATGCAGTGTGATGAGTCCCTTTGTCTACACCAGTCATTTCTCAAACCTCACACACATAAAAACACACAGGGCACTTGTTAAATGTTCCAGTGTGAAAGATCCTAGGGTATCTTTACTCTCTATATAGAATTGAACTCAAAAAAAAAGAATTGAACTCAAAGACAAGAACCAGATCGTCGTTTGTCCTGAGCCCATACTCTGGAAAACATTCTACATTAGTGACTATTAATAATCTCAAAATAATTAATCATAATGTTCTTAACCAGTGTCTCAAGGTGCTGAAAACCTCCAGAACCATGCTTATTCCAACCCCATAGCATCATTAGATGGTCTCTGAGGTTGTCTTCCCCTGCTGTTAGACTTTGCCTTAATTAGTTAACCTGGCTCACCACAGACACTTGGTCATCATTATTCAGCCAAATCTCTGAAGTTGGACATAGGTCCCTGAATGCTTCTGGCCTAATGCCCTCCTGCTATAAACAAAAATTGGCCAGTGCCTCACCCTCTCACTAGTTTTAATTAATTAAAAGCTCCCAAGTTATCAGGAAGTCATACGCTCAGCATGCTCCTGTGACAGCACAACTTATCAGATTACCCTCTTCCTTAGGAAAGCTGATACCCCATATTGCTAAATTATTTCCTGTCTTTGTTTCACATGCCAAGGCTTTACTTTTCTCCCCCACCCTGTCTGATTTAGGATGCCTTAAAGCTCTCAAATCTTTTTCTTTAGTAGCATAATCCATGACACATAGACAGTGTCTTTTGATATTAAAAGAAATCACGATTTTCTTATAATGACCAAATGAAATCACATCATTGATATAACAAAAGGATACCATAATAAGTGCAATCAATTTCCAGTAGCACACTGGTTTTACCATTGTGGCCTCTGGCACTGGCTCCATCTCAATGTCAGCTGTTTTTCCCCTTTATGTCTTTCACTCCAAAGAATGCTCATAGGCTGCATATACTATGCATCCATTATTCAACCAGTTGTAAATGCAAATAGAAATTTTGAAAAAGTCAATACTTTAGTGCCCCACACTCCCATCAAAGAGACAAATGCCCAGAAAGAAAATGTGGTTTAATGATGTAAATCCATAAAGAAGAAGTTTTTTCATTCGTTTGTTTTTAGATTTTATTTTTAAGTAATCTCTATACCCAACATGGGACTCAAACTCACAACCCGAAGCTCGAGAGTCACACGCTGTACCGACTGAGCCAGCCACGTGCCCCAGGGAGGAATCTTACGCCTTCTAAGGATCTATGATTCTACAACACCCTATGCTGATACCTACAGTAGCATTTCCAGAACTATATGCTTTTTGGTTCTCAAGGCTTATAATGGGTGCTACTTTATGTGAGGGCACCAACTGTCATCTTTCACCTTTGAAATTCAACATGTAGCACAGTACCTGCGCCCAACATATATACTCAGCAGATCATTCTCTTTCCTCCTACCTTTTCTTCCACAATGCAAAAAAAAAAAATTATATTTTATAGAATATATTATAAATATTACTGACTCACCTCTTTTGAGCTCTACTCTGACTCATACGATGAATTTGATATCACTTTACAGAAATGATCCAATATTAAGAAGACAAAAAGTTCAATTTTTGTCTGATTGATTTTATTTGTTGCTGAATCGTGCAATTTGATCTAGTCTTCGCACACCAGTTCCCTAAAGTTAACTCAATCATAACTCCCCAAATGCCAAATTCAGGTGAACTTTTAGTTTTGAAGAGTCTTGAATGTATCACCACAAGATTTTCTACATATTATATTTATAATTAACTTTAATATTCTCATCTGGCTGATGACCAAGAAACGGCAGTCTCGCTCAGCCACGAGAATACTATTCTCTGTCAGTTTTTCAAGTTCTCTGCCAGTGTTTCCTAGACCACTCACAGAAGGTTCAACAGTGAAAAGAAAGGTTAAGTTGTCAAATGTGTGAAATAAATTTTGGCTACACAAAAACTAGACACTTAAAAACCTGCAGGACTTCATAGTTGAAAACGTGTGGATGTACATGTTCAAACTCTAACGTGGTCGGAGTGTATGGGTGTGTAGGGATAATATCATTTGAGCACGAGCGTTATTTTGTATGATTTTACTTCAAAAAATTATTTTCAACTGTTCTGGAAAAAAAAATTGGAAAATTCCCTTTGCCATTGAAACGTGGTCTGGAAAACACAACATTCCCAAGTCTGGGGTGTGAGGAGCTTCTCAGCTTCGAGCACAGGTGGGCACACTGCATTGATGGTTGGAAATTTGCTGTTACTATCCTGGGGCAGCAGGATGATGGTCAAGGTGGGAGCTGGTTCACAGCAGGAAAGATGGGATCTTCTGATCCAGGCAACCACAGAGATGAGAGATGTGGAGAGCCAGGATGCATGTAGAATTACTCAGGAGGACAGAGGCTAAAAAAGGAACTGTCTGTGCCCCGAATGTAGGGAATTCCAAAGACGTGGAGTTCTGTGACTTTGAGAAAACCGGTTTTAACATGAGGCCATATAGTATGTATGCAGCCAGGATACTATTTTTCCAAAGTAAAAGTCTAAAAGAAACAATTCTTCATCCTGTAGATAACTGCTAAGGGCGAAAGGCATAGGAAAGCAATTGTCAATTGAAATACTTGCAACTGTGGATTTTTTACCTGACCTCTTCTGGATGAACATAATTTGTCTTTGAGATTCCTTTATTAGAGTTTCTCAAAGTACAATTCCAAAACCACCTGCAACAGAATCAGTTTTTAAGAGGACTTCTAAAAAAATGCCAATTCCCAGCTTAGTTCTGGTCCAAGATGGTGACACAGGAAGACCCTGAACTCACCTCCTCCATGGCCACACCAAATTCACACCTATTTTATAGAGCAGTTTCTCCCGAAGAGAAACTGAGGACTCACTTAACTGCTTCTGTACCATAAAAAGTAGAGAAACCACACAGAGAATAGCAAGAAAGAGAGAGAAACAGTATTAAAAGGAATTCCCACCCCACATGCTGAAAACTACAGCAGGGAGGGGTAGTACTGAGGCACTGTGAGTAGATTCATATACCCTGGGGCACACGAAAAAAGCCACCACTGAATATAGGATCTAGCCCAAGAACTCCGCCAAACTGTTGGGGAACTGCTGGAACCCTCTAGTTCAGAGGGGCAGCTGAGCACCATGGTTTATGTACCCCCCTCCACCCAGATAGTGCAGATGGATCTCCCCATCATAGCTGGCCTACCACCTCAGTGAGCCCCAGGCCCCTGGCCCATACCAGCTCTGGACACACTGGAGCCTAGAAAAATAAAAAAAAGCCATGGTTTAAAAGGGCACCTAGAATATAAGGGATCCAGCTCTAGAAACCTACCAAACGGCAGGGGATGTGCTGGAACTCTTTCCAGATTGGAGGTGCTGGTAAGTGCCATGGGTGCCACTTCTCCTCCACCTTGAGAGTGCAGGTGGGAACAGGGTTCCATCCTCCAGAGGTGGCCTGCTGCCTCAGTGAGACCTGGGCACCTGGCCCACCCCAGCCAAGTGCCAAACAAGCCAAGTTTGACAAGAGCAAGTCGAATATAAACAATTCAGCCCTAGAACTCTGCCAAACTGTGAGGGATCTGCTGAAAGTCTTCTCTCTCCAGATCAGAGAGGCTGTTGAGCACCACTGTTTACATTCCCACTCCACCTTGATAGTGTAGACAGGGGCAGAGGCTCAGTGCTACCGCCAGCCCACATCCCCAGGCATAGCCCAAGTCAGCCCCAGCCAACCCACCAAGGCTGCCCCAGTGCACACAAACAGGGACACACCTACTCAGTGCTCACTACAGCTCTAGCTGTCTCACCAAAGTGACACAGGGGCAAAGCAGTCCAGGCCCGCACCACTTTGTCTCCAAACAGCTGAGCACCCCTGAACCCCTAGCTCATGCCTGCTTCAGCTCCAGACGCCCTACCAGGGTGCATGCAACACCCTGGGCACCCCAGCTCTCATTCACTTCAGCCTCAGCTATCCTGCTAAGGTGGCCTCTGCATGGAGAGTCCTGGGACCCCTCAGCTTACACCCACTTCAGCTTCAGCTATCCTGCCAGGGTGCTCTCTGCCCAGAGAGCCCAGGGACCACCCCAGCCCACATCTACTTCGGCTCTGGCCATCCCACCAAGGCAACTTCAGCACAGAGTGCCCCAGGAGCCCTGGCTACTTGATATTTAGAATGACAGATCTTGAATCCCTTAAGTTTGCTCAGTGTCATGTACCGATTCATAATGAAGTGTGTGTGTCTATGGTGGGCTTTGGGAGCAATGGATGGGCCAGGAAGAGTGTTGAAGTTTGATAGACCTAATAGTCTGGGAAATGGTTATGAAAATGGTAATTTTCTTGAGGCTGGGGAGCGTGGCCATCAGATAGAGGGTCAGAGAGAAGGTAGAGGAATGAGTACCAGTGACTGACATGACTTATGTTCATGGGTGCCTGATGGCTATGCTTCACTACATAATTCCCTCTGGAAAATCAACCCTTTATGGAGATCCTATGTTCAGGAACTACTATGAAAAGTAAACTACATAGAGGGAAACATAATGTAAAATGTACGTTTAAATTTAAATAAAAAGTTAGTATTTTTAGGAGTGTGGTATCCTTTTAGAGCCCAAATATCTTGTGGCTTGGTATTTTGGATTATTTATCACCACCATTCACTCTCAAACTGATAAATAACTGTAACTGAACAAGCTGTAATCACCAGGTTAAGCAATTTGAATAAACTAGCAGTTAACCTAATTTCTTAAAATATCTTATCTTCTGTGCACATTAGTCTTGGAACTTCTCTCTTCAGAAACATAAATAAAATTTAACCGGAGACAGTACATAGTGAAGGCTTTCTACTCTATTAAAATTTGCCTCCAATGTTAAGCTTATCTGTTAAAGAGAATGTTGAGAGGAGGTATGATTTTTGACACTTTTTTGATTTCACAAAACATGGTAATATTTTTCTGTTCTAAAGTTAAATTTTTAATTAGGAGATAAAAAAGATTTTTTTTTACTGTCTAATTATATTGCTCATTATATTTACTCCTCAGAAGATTCCTAAAATGGGGGGGGGGGGGGGGCGAAAGGAAACAGACTTTAAGCACAATTACATAAACAGCAAGGACTTATTTACCAATATGTGTTATTTCCATGCTTTTCTTTTCTTCCTTCCTTCCTTTCTTTCTTTTTATACAAAATTTTATATCAAGTGTTATTTCCAAATGGATCAAGAATGGCAAGGAATAAAATGGAAGAGTGAAAACGTTTCTTATTGCCTATTACTCAGTTCCCTTTCTTAGAGGAAACAACAAATATATATAAATCTTTCCAGAGACACTTTTATATGTTCTTAATTTATTATTTTCTAAAATATATGTAAACATAAATACAAATGCATATTGTATATATATATTTTTTTCTTCTTTATTACACAAATGGTTATATATATCTTAGGTGTCATTTTAAAATCAACTCATTCCTCTACCAAATTTAAGCAAAGTTTTATTGTAGAAACAAGCATACATTATAAAGTTGATAAGTACAAGTAACATGTAGAGAAATTTTGAGTCATAAAACCAATTTCATTGATTTTCCCATGTTTCTTAGATTGTGTAACCCCTCTTCCTAACTTACTCTGATTCATTGACGATTTTTAGTAGGAGCGCTCAGATTTATGAAAACTTCTTTGTGTGAGCTTAAAAATGAAATTCTGCCTAATATTCTCATTTAAAAAAATTTTTTTAAATGTTTATTTATTTTTGAGAGAGACAGAGACAGAATGCGAGTGGGTTGGGACAGAGAGAGAGGGAGACACAGAATCTGAAACAGGCTCCAGGCTCTGAGCTGTCAGCACAGAGCTCGATGCGGGGCTCGAACTCACGAGCTGCGAGATCATGACCTGAGCTGAAGTCAGATGCTCAACCATCTGAGCCACCCAGGCGCCCCCATAATATTCTCATTTTATTTCCATATCAAATTTATCTTTGCATCTTGTTGATCAGCCTTTTCTTGGAGCTAATAACTTAGGAATTTCAGTTGACCTGAGTCATTTTATAGTTGAAAGACTAAAACCATTTGTGTTAGTAAATCAGGCCCAAGATATTCTTAGGTATCACACAAGGAAATTAAGATTTCTACCAGGCTGAAAAACTAAACTTCTCTTCCTCTTTAATACACAGTGAATGATCCAACAAATATTGGTGAAAGTAAATTTACAGTCTTTTTTTAAAAGAATCAGTTGAATTTTCAAATTGCATAGGGAATATTGATCTAAAAAAAGACATGAGACTGCTTTATTAAAAAAAATACTGGCTCCTACTCAAGTATCATTGTAACTCATTATATCTACTTGTATCTGTTTATTATTTCTCAAATAACAAAGGGTGTTTTGCTAGCTCAGCAGAAATTTCTCCTATTCCCTTCACCAAATCTATAAACCTACTTGAGTCTATCTTCTATTACAACTAGAATAGTGTTCAGGTTCCTGTCAAATGTGAATCTCTCCAGACATTTCTGCATTCCTTTTAACTCTTCACTGCCTTGCTCTCTGCTCTGTCTTAAATCATCAGACTCTTCCTCACCATTGGATTAGCTAATCAACATTCTCCCATTTTTTAAAAGTGTGTACAGAACACGTCTCTGCTCCCACTCCCCAAATACCATATCCCAATCCAGCAATTACTCAATTTTTCTTCTCCCTAGAGGAAAACATGGTACTTGACCTTCTTTGAATCTGGTTTCATTTCTAAGAACACCCCCCCACCCCGACGCAGAATACCTATTTTCTTTCTGTTCTTGAGTCCACCCAAACTTTATCTCCTAAAGCACGTTGCCCTCTCCTTAGAATGTTCTTTCTTCAGCTGTTTCCAAAGTTTCATCTTTAGAACATTTTCTCAGAGATCATCCTTCCTTGATCACATTATGCAAATAAGTTGTACCTCCTTCTCCAGCTCTCTGCTGACAAATATTATTTTTTTTTAAATATGTTTATCTATTTTTGAGAGGGAGAGAGAGAGCACTCACAAGCAGGGAAGGAGCAGAGAGAAGAAGACACAGAATCCAAAGCAAGCTCCAGGCTCTGAGCTGCCAGCACAGAGCCTGACCCGTGGCTCCAACTCACAGACCGCGAGATCGTGACCCAAGTCGAAGTTAGACATTTAACCGGCTGAGCCACCCAGGCGCCCCTAAATATTCTTACCTTGCCATTAACACTGCCTCCAACTCCCAAATGCATGTATTTTCTTCCTTATTTATGTTGTCTTTCCTTCTAGAATATAAACTACATGAGGGTAAGTTCCATCACCTACCTAGTATCTAGGAGATAACAGTCACCTGCAATAAACAATGGATAAATGAATAGATTGCTGGAGGTTCACTGGAGAAATTGATATAGATATGGTTTCTATCTTGTCTGGTCTCATGGTCTGAACTTGAGCTTTTGTGGCTAAAGGAGAGAAATCCAGATTTTCATGTGAGTCTTCAGAAGCAATCTGATAAGATATGATTAGAAGCTAGGACAAAAAAATATATGAGAATCTCAAACTATAAACAAAAACCAAAAAAACTGTTTTAAGGTCCAGTAGACAGAAGCATAGTTATGACGGGGGAAGAAAAAGCTTGACACTTCAGGTCTAGAGAGCATCTGAAATCAGTCACAGACAGGCAGTAGTTACTGGTTATTATCCAGTGGCTTTATAGCCAGAGAAGTGGATAAGCGAGAAAGGGAAAACTGGGGTGGATATAGCAGAGTGATATTGATAGACTGATTCTGGACATACATGCAAACCTCCTTAAACAACTCTTAAAAACAATGGGCTGACACTTTGAGTGGAAATAATTTCTATCAGTGAGATTAGTATGGGTGAAATTTGCCATAATTTATTCATATATATTTATACATTTATAAATATATTTATTTATAAACATATTTATTTATGATTTATTCATATATACATATATATATTCGACTTTTACTTTTACTAGATATATATATACACACATACATGTATACATATACACATACATATGTGTGTATATATATATATATATATATATATATATACACACACATATATATATATAAAACTACCTAAAAGTAAAAGTCTCATAGAAGCCTAGGACATCTGGGACATCTGGGGTCCACTGGTTAGGACCACAAGTGAGGATCAATTTTCATCTTGGAGCATCATAACCATTTCTTCACCATTTTTTAGTGTATTTTGTGCTATCAGTTTCCTTGATCAACGTGTCGCTGTTTTAGTACTACTTTATCAGGAAAGGCTGTGTCTAAGGTTATCAACCAGGCCAAGGAACAGTTGAAAGCAGAATTGCTTCAACTGCAGAATGTGTGACAGATGCCTGGGCCCCGATGAAAACTGTAAGGAAGCTCACCCTTTTCCCCATAGATCATGTCCTTTCCTTTCCATGGAATCTATGTATAGCCTCCCAAATCTAATTTTGTAATATTTCCAGTTACGTCAAGAGTGATTTGAATGCAGTTAGAATTTTAATATGATCTAAATAAATAGCATAACAAAGGCAGTTTTTCTGGGAACAAAGAAGAGCCTGACAGTGACAACAAAGTTAGAAGACAGATATGTAGAAATCTGATTTTCATATTCTCCTTGAAGTTGGAATAATTATAGTTTGAAGTGTTTAACTTCTGTGATATTTATTAGGGTTAGAGTACATGGAACAAAGCAAACATCATGTACTCACAATGCATAATTATGGCCAAAAAATGATCTTTCTTAGGCAGTGCATAGAATAAAATTAATTCATACCCAGAAAAAAAAATCCGTATTGACAATTCAAGCACAGTTCATCCATCTCAATAATGATGTAGAGAAAAGAATGACCATCTTCTTTAACTAGAAAACAAACATAAATTATGAAGAATGCTCACAGGTTTGGTTTTAAATTGCAGGGGATTTACAAAGATCTGCTATAATCTAGGACTAACCAGTCCTTCGCTTAGAAAAAATGTAAACCCGGGGCGCCTGGGTGGCGCAGTCGGTTAAGCGTCCGACTTCAGCCAAGTCACGATCTCGCGATCTGTGAGTTCGAGCCCCGCGTCGGGCTCTGGGCTGATGGCTCGGAGCCTGGAGCCTGTTTCCGATTCTGTGTCTCCCTCTCTCTCTGCCCCTCCCCCGTTCATGCTCTGTCTCTCTCTGTCCCAAAAATAAAAAAAATAAAAAAAAAAAAAATTAAAAAAAAAAATGTAAACCATAGGATTCTCAGAGGAAGAATGCTTTGATGTTTTTAATAAGATTGTCTGAAAAACTATAAAGAAGAAGGAAAGGAGATATATTATCAGCCACAGTGAGTAGAGAAGAAAATTAGTGGGCCTCCTACCTCTCCTTATTAAAAATTTTGCTTAGTCAAGTTTTTACTGTTTTCCACAGTATGGTTGACAAGATCTCTTGAAAAAATCTGAAAATAAGAGGATAAAACACGAAGAGACTCAAAGGAAATGTCAGTGTACTCACAAAGGGAGTAATAGTATGCAGTATTTATTACACTGGCTGGTGGGCTTGGGAGTATTTATTTTACTACACGCTTTATTTCAAATAAACATGCTTATGTGTATCTGGGTACATTTTTCTTGCATTTTTGTTTGTAAAAACAATTATTTCATAATAATAGAGAAAAAATTGGAATGCAAATTTCATTTACGTATTATAATCATAACTGTTTATAAACAACAATAAAAATCTTACTCATAGAAAAAACTACAAAAAACAATACCAAAATAGCAATGGTAATTGACTTGCATTTGTGGGAATGTAGATGATTGTTTTTCCTCCCTTTAAACATTGTTTGTAGTTTCGAATTTTCTCTGGTGAATATCTTTTCATACAATTTTTTACTTATTTCATACATATAAATACAAATAATAAAAACTGGCATCTGGATAAAAATGGAGATGAAAGGGGCACCTGGGTGGCTCAGTCAGTTGAGCTTTTGATTTCAGCTCAGGTCATGATCTCATGGTTCGGCTCGTGGGTTTGAACCCTGCATTGGGCTCCACGCAGACAGTGAGGAGCCCGCTTGGAATTCTCTCTCCCTCTCTCTCTGCCCCTTCCCCACTTGTTTTCAGTAAATAAATAAACAAATTACTTAATTAGTCTTTAAAAAATGGAGATGAAAACTATGTTTACACAAAGACCTTCACATACTTGTTCATATGCTTTATTTGTAATAGCTAAACACTGGAAACAGCCCCCATGTCCTTAACGGGTAAATGATTAAATCAATTGCGTTAGACAGTGGAATACTCCTCCACAATAAAAAGAAACAAACTGTTGATATGTGCAACAGTCTGGATTCATCTCAAGGTCATTATGGTAAGGGACAAAGCCGGTCTCAAAATGTTATAGACTCTATGGTTTTATTTATATAACATTCTCAAAATAACCATATTATGGGGATGGAGAACATATGACTGGTTGCTGGGATTAGGGATGGCAGTGAGATGGAAAGTGAGGGAGACCGGACTATATAAAAGGGCAGCACGAGGAAGATCTTTGTCGTAATAGAATAGTGGCATTAGCCATATGAATCTACACATGGAATAGCATGATATAGAACAATTCCCACACATTTTACCAGCATCAATTTCCCGAGTTTGAAGTACTATAGTTACATACAATGGAAAAATTGGGGGAAAGGAGGAAGGGAACAAGAGACCACTTTATAACCTCTTTGCCATTTCCTACGAATCTACAATTATTTCAAGATAAAAACGTTTCTAATTTTCTAAAATGAGTATTTTTTATAGGGAATAAAGTTTTGTCTATTTTGTTATTTTATTTTATTTTTTAATTAAAAAAATTTTTTTTAGATTTCTTTATTTTTGAGACACAGAGAGAGACAGAGCACAAGTGGGGGAGGGGCAGAGAGAATGAGACACTGAATCTGAAGCAGGCTCCAGGCTCTGAGCTGTCAGCACAAAGCCCAAGGCGGGGCTCGAACACATGAACTGTGAGATCATGACCTGAGCTGAAGTTGGACGCTCAACCGACTGAGCCACCCAGGTGCTCCTATTCTTTTATTTTTTTTAAGCTTATTTATTTTGAGAGAGAGAGAGAGAGAGAGAGAGAGCAGGGGAGGAGGAGAAAGAGAGTGAGAGAGAATCCCAAGCAGGCTCCTCAATGCCAGCATGGCATGGACTGTGAGATCACAACCTGAGCTGAAACCAAGAGTCAGATGTTTAACTGACTGAGCCACCCAGGCACCCCTAATTCATTATTTTAAAAGAGAAAGCACGTAGACACCTTTTACAGACATTATCTTGCTTCCTTCCTTACTACTCTGGCTGTGATGCAGTACAAGTGAAATAAAAGTTAACTTAGAAATCCATCATGGTATTATAAAATTGAAATATAATACCATGGTCAAGACTAAAATTGTGTTGGAACTTTAGGTGAAAACAAAATAAACTTGCTTCTGGGACAACACAGAGCTAAATGTGAGTTACGCTGGTAAATACACGGATGCAGGAAACTTACAATATGGTGAGTAGACAGAAAATGAAAGGCAAAATTGAAATTAAATACATACCTGACAGTACCAATCCCCTCTATGAAGGAAACAGGAAACTAACATAATCAACAACAGCAGAGTCCTAATTTATGAGGGTTGGTCAGACAGAGAAGGCCTCTTTGGGGAGATATTTAAGCTGAGGTTGAAGTAGGTGTCCACACTTGAATTAAGAGGCTCTCTAGGACATTAAAAAGAATTCTGACTTTGTAGGATGTGGCTTTGCCATAAGCAGGAGCGCAAGAATATTTGACACCTGTTTCTACAGGACACTGCTCTATACCCCTCAACTGGAAGACTTCCTGGCTCCCAGAAGGCACGTGAAGTGTGTTACATCAATTCCTCAGGATGAATTCCATTCGTAGGACATCATGGCCAAGTCCTGTGCAGATGGAAAAGGTAATGAGTATGAACAACAACAATAAAGTATTTGAAATAGGACCTATATTTCACCTCAAAATACTGAAATCCAAAATTCAAAAACATTTGAAATAATGTCCTCACAGAATTGTTTTATGACTTTACTCCAACTCTTTACCCCATCTTGGCTTTATTATTCTTCTTTAAACAGAATTCTATTCCTTTATCTTTGGGTCTTGCACTTCAAATATTCCCTTGTAAAGAAAGCTGTAATACCTACAAATAGTGTGTCACTTTTAGTGGATTTCAGTCTGCCTGATTCAAAGAATTTTTTTAATGCCTTTGTATTAAATGTGTTATATATGTTAAATAATGTTAAGTAAATAATATTATTTAACACTGAAAACATAGTCCAATAATATTAGTAAAATTAATTTTGTGCTATATATGCTGTCAGAAAGTTACATGCTAGTTTGGATGGGTACCTTCGTACGCCCCCCTCCCTGCCAGTCACTCTTGTGGCCACTTCTGAGTCATCTGGTCCAAGTTCCAGAATCTGGAGTGATGATAAATCACTGGGGTTCAAAAATGCTCACTCAGCTTCTGGCTTCAATTAAAGTGAGGAGGATTTTCAGGCTCAGCTTTAAGGCCAGCATTTAAAAATAATAGGTCCTTGCTCTCACTGTTGCTGATGGATATTTTTCTCAGTTTTACAGCAATTCTCAGTGAATGCAGGCCTATTGTGTAACTCTATTTAACAGGTAGAAGTGCATAAAGCAGATTAAAATTCAATAAACCTCAAGGAAGTTGTGTATCTACCTAGAGTAATAGCCTGACCTATATTCATAATAGAATTACAAGCCTTGTTACCTCTGAGGGCTTATCTCATGGAGATATTCACATGTTCTGGAGTTTCATTTCACAAGGTAGTGAGCCTGCCCCCCATCACCACCATTCCTTCTGTCTCCCCTGTTGTCAACTACAGCGGGAAATGCGAATAAAAATGTCAGAATGGGAAAACTCAACGTGCTTAGAAAAAGCGGTGGGTTAGGGGGCTTTGTCTCAGTTTTGAAGTCTTCAATCTGTTGTGGCCAAAAGTATTTCTTTATGCCTGAATTTTATAGATCAGGGTGATTTTCATTAGGTAATAAAGCTGTAGCAGTGCTAACCCTCTGGATCGTTCTGAAAGCACAAGCACTTTGGGGAAATTCCTAATAAAACGTAAAAGCCAAAACAAACTGGAAACTCCAGGAAAAAAAAAAATTGAAAAAAGATAAAGAACAATTCAATGGTCCTCTTCCTCAGAGACAGTATTTAAGCCACACAGCAATGACCGTTTTCTACATTCGTTTAGTGTACTTACTAAAGCCTTACTTGCCAATTGCACATCTCTGTGTCAGGCAGAAGCACAAAGGAAAGAGGAGGAGGGGATGAATATTGGCACTATTCTCCCTAGTGTGACAGATTATAAGTTCTAAAATTAACCATTTCTGTCAAATATGAATCCATGCATTTCCAAATAATACCATGCATTCCCATCGTTAGCTCCACAAATAATTGAGGATATAGTGATTTTGCAATTTCAGTTTAAAATCAGCATTTTTCTACAGGTTTCTGTTTTAGCAGTAATTTTTATAACAAAAATAAATCGAAGAAAAAAAAGGGGGGATTACTTTTTCTTTATTTCAGTACATGACTTAGAGGCTACTGAGTGGATCAGCGCGAGTAAAATATCCATCTGTCTTTCTTAAGCATTTCACAGAGTACACTTTTAAAAGTTAAACAAATTTTTTTTTAATTTATTTATTTTGAGAGAGACAGCATGTAAGCAGGGTAGGGGCAGAGGGAGAAGGGAGAGAGAGAGAATCCCAAGCAGGCTGTCAGCACAGAACCCTATGTGGGGCTCAAACCCTCGAACCGTGAGATCATGACTTGAGCCAAAATCAAGAGTCAGATGCATAACCGACTGAGCCACCCACGTGCCCCTAAAAAAGTTTTTCTTTCAATTCAAGTATAGTTGATACACAATGTTACATTAGTTTCAAGTGTAAAACATAGTGATTGGACTAGTCTGTGTTATGTTGTGTTCTCCACAAGTATAGCTACCGTCCGTCACCATACAAGGCAATTACAACACTTTGACTAAATTCCACATGTTGTGCCTTCCATCCCCATGACTTATACATTCCATAACTGGAAACCTGTGTCTCCCACTCCCCTTCACCCATTTCGCCCATCCCCCCACCATCCTTCCTTCTGGCAACCCTCAGTTTGTTCTCTGCATTTATGGGTCTAACAAAGGACACTTTTAAAGACAAACTACTGATCTATTAAAGTCACCTAAGTACAGATAAAATGCTCTCTTTCCTAACTTTCCTGTTTTATAGCCAGTTGATAACTGGTTATGGTCAATTAGTACAAATACACGGAGAGATGAAAAGTGTGTTGTATGTGTGTGTGTGTGCAATTCTCTTTTATAGCTTTTTATGTTCTTTGAGATAAAGGACAATCTAAAACCTACTGACTAAAGATCATAGGAAACACATCTGCTTAAAAAACAGAAAGAGATGCTGATTTACTGCCAGCATGAGAAACACATAGCTTAGGAAATAGACGTTATAATGTCTCTTACAGGTTTTGGACTTGATCTAGATTCTTCTAAGGAGGGATAAGGACTAATTTTGGATTGGATGCTATCCTCAATTGGGAGCAATTCAGCAATTCGATATTTAATTTATGTTTATAAGGTGGAGAAATAAAGAGGAACTGGGGCTACCTCTTTGGTAAAAAGACAGTAATTACTCAGAAAAAAAGGTGGTTAGTCATTCTATACTTAGGAGGCGGCCTTGGGTACATTCTTTTAAAAACATTATGATCTGTTGTCCTTGCCCCTGTCCTTTCAGAATCATTGTTGATATTCTCTTAGGTATATTATAGTCTCAACAATTACAATGTTACAGAACAACTCATTTTTATCATAGGACTTGTGACTCATGGAGAATATGGACAAGGGTATAACAAGAAAAATACTAACAATTGCAGGTTATATAACTGACTTTGGAAAACAGGAACCAAGTAAAATGTTTCTTAATGTTAAAGTAAGCCCTCTACATGCATTGCTTGCACCAAACTATGCAAAAAATTAAACTATCTTTTTTCTAATTCCATTTGCTGATCCAAAGAAAATCACTTTTGAAGACTCACTGTTCCATTTTAGAAAATTAAGATGATGAATACACTGACTCATACATCACAGGATTAATGAATCAAAGATATAAAGAATACATTAATTACATATATATATATACACACACACACACATACTTAATGAAACAATAGCAATAATCACATATATGTTATTATAGGTATTTTACATATATGAATTCACTTAATATATATGTATTATAGATATATATTTATTATATATATATTTTTTCTTTTTTTCCCAGTGAAAGACTAAGTACCTTGCAAGATCACACATCTAAGTGACAGACATGCTATTCAGACCAAAATTGTCTGTCTCAAGAGTCTGCTTATAGAGGTTACAGATAAATGAAGTTCACCTTTCAAAGAGTCTTAAAAGCACTTGTGTCTAGCGTCCAGGGCTTCTGTCTTGGTGATTCATTTCTATTGATGGATATGGTGCTGAAGTCATAAAGTCTGCCTTAGTTTTTGGAGCACAGAAAAATCTCCAACTATTTGCTCAGATTCCTCTACAACAAAACTGACTTAAGTCTATGAATCAAATAATGGTCTATTAATAGTCATAGAGTCAGAAAATTTGTTGTAGTTCTTCTGGAACTTGCAGATAAAGTATATGAGTGAAATAGTAGACTTCTTTTTTTTTTTAAAGTTATTTATGCATTTTGAGAGAGAGAGCATAAGCAGGGGAAGGGCAGAGAGAGAGGGAGAGAAAGAGAATCCCAAGCAGTCTCTTTGCTACCAGTGCAGAGCCCAATGCGGGGCTCGAACTCATGAACCGTGAGATCATGACCTAAGCCAAAACTAAGAGTTGATGCTTAACTGACTGAGCTACTCCGGTGCCCTTTCTTTCTTTCTTTCTTCTTTCTTTCTTTCTTTCTTTTTTTTTTTTCAAATACCTTCTGTCCACAATCTTTTTCAAAAATTAATTTTTTTATTAAATTTTAGAGAGAGAGCACTTGCAAGTATGAAAGTGGGGGAGAGGCAGAGGTAGGGGGAGAGAGAGAGAGAGAGAGAGAGAGAGAGAGAGACTTAAGCAGCCTCCAGGCTCAGCACGGAGCTAAGCCAATTCAGGACGAGATCCCATCACTCTGGGATCATGACCTAAGCTGAAACCAAGAGTCAGATGCTCAATCGAATGAACCACCCAGGCACACTGCCACAATCCTTTTTATTCAGCCCGTTCTATTTCATACTTTGAATAGAATTTCATAGATCTTTTTTCTTATAATTGTATTTTCTTAAAAAAGATTCAAATTCGAAATAATATGATACTGCATTATGACCATAATAGGTATTTAATCATTCTTTTATCAACACAAAGTAACTCAATACATTTTTTAAACAATAAAGAAAATTAGGATAATAGGGTACTATTCCATAACGAATGCTTGCTGAGCACCTGGTAAGTGTCGCAGAACGTGGTCCAGATTCAGTAGATTTAGGTACACGCAAACCTCACCTTATTACACACTGGGTTTGGGGAAAGGAAAAAAAAAACTATATGAATATGAAATAAAATTTGACATAAATATAAAATAAAAAATAATATATACTGAATACATTTCTACTGAAATGATAAAGATCTGATCACTTAGGATAAAATATATTTTTTTGAATATGTCTCCATCAGTGAGGCTGTCCCTTTGCTGGCTGTAAAGTGAGGATCCATTGGTCTCTAAAGGAAGACATGGGGAACAAAATGGTTTTCCTAGTGTATCTGACACTGAGAGGAGCAGATGATTTTTAGATAACCCCCTTTATGACAAAATTATTTTCAGCTGCAATCATTAGAAATTAATAAAATAATGGCTAGAAAAAAAGACAGTAAAGAATTTCTTTTATTGAAATATATGTGTGTATATAAAATCATGCCCTAATAAGACAAATAAACAAACAAATAAATAGTATCAGTACCATGGAAAATAAAGTACTGGATTAATAGTTCTTAATTACCTGAATGTATTTTTTACAAGATGGGGAAGACTTATACCTATGTACTGCTTTGTTGTCATTATGAACAATAATAGTATGGTTTAATAATGAATAAGAATAACAATTTTTAAAGAGTTAGATTTTAATTTCAAAGGTATTATTCAAATTTAATAAAATATCTTATTATTGAACTAGAATTTCCAGTTACCAAACAAAAATATTACACCTTGAATTCTGGGCTCTGTTTCATTGTTTTAACTATACATAAAAACAAAACAAAACAAAACTCCAAGTGGTCACATAGAATGACAGAATGGAAGTGACTTAAGTTCTTTTCTTCATCAAAAAAAAATTTTTAGCATTTATTTATTTTTGAGAGGTAGAGAGAACAGAGGAAGGACAGAGAGAGAGGAGGAGAGAATCTGAAGCAGGCTCGAACGCAGGGCTCAAACTCACAAACTGTGAGATCATGACCTGAGTCTAAGTCAGACACTTAACCAACTGAGCCACCCAGGTGCCCCTCCACTCTTTTCTTCATCTTTACAATGACTCCACTGTTACTACTTGTTTTTGAGAGAGAAAGGGAGATAGAGTGCAAACATGGCTAAGGGCAGAAGAGAGAGAGAGAGAGAATCTTTTTTTTTTTTTTTTTAATATTTATTTATTTTAAGAAAGAGAGAGACAGAGAAAGGAAATCTCAAGCCAGCTCCTTGCTGTCAGCGCAGAGCCCCATGCAGTGCTCAATCCCATGAACTGTGAAACCATTACCTGAGCAAAAACCAACCTACTGAGCCATGACTGAGCCACCCAGGCACCCTGTCACTGTTTTGAATCTAATGTTTAAATGTAGAACTATATAATGTCCACTGGGGGTGGAGACAGAAATCTCAATCAAATTTAACTTAAGTAATTCTAAACCGTTAAAAGCTTACTTTCCAAATGAACCCATGTAGCTGAGTCCATATATATACATATATGTGTGTGTGTGTGTGTGTGTGTATAAAACTGGGAGTTCTCCAAATTAGCTGCCCTATAAAATATAATGTTTTTAAAATACAGATAAATTGTACTAATTTGGAGTTTGTATTTATATTATTAAAACCACCATCATTTAGAGCATAGGCCAACAAAAGCTTTTATCAGAGAGGAATGGTTTAATCATTGCTTTAGAATTTATCAAATTTTTTTCGAATTGCTGATGCATTGTGACAATAAAAATCAGACTGACTTTTACTTGGTTTTCTCACTGATTTTATATTACAATACACACCCTCTTGCTTGTACACAGGCAGACTCAACTTTTCGCCTTTGGTAAGCCACTGGAGGGAAGTAGGATAAGAAAGAAGATATAACAAAAGGAAATAATTTTGATTAGTCTACTCTGATGGACTGAAATCACAGAGCAAAATGAATGCTGTTTACCCTAATTGAATCTGAAAGAAATCTGAATTTTAAAATTAATTCAAATTAGTTTACATTTGAGATAAATTAAAATTCTAAATTGAAATTGGAAAGCATCTAAATCAAGGATTTAAATTAAATACAACGTAAAATCTAACAATTTGATTTCAATTATTTTAATTTAAATTAAATTAAAATTCAGAAGCATCTGAAATGAAACAGAATTAGCCATAACACTCACCTCAAATATGAAATGCTGAAATTTTGATTTCCGATAAATCTGAATCAAGCTCTACTGACTTGGTAACATTTTGCAGAATGGTTTGACACAAGAAAACAGCCCAAAATCGGGTAATAAAAGTAAAGATGCTTGGCAGGAATTATAATATGCCATATGATGAATGTCTCAAATCAGATTTACATTAGCTTCACATATGAAATTGTAGGATTGTAGATGAGGATCATAAAATGATATAAACTGAATACATTTCTTCTGAAGTGATAAAAATCTGATTACTTAGAAAAAAAAATGTTTTTCTGAATGTCTCCATCAGTGGGTGTCCCCCTGCTGGCTGTGAAGTGAAGATCCACAGGCCTCTAAATGCTCCTGGTGCAGTTCCCTAGGCCCATACTATCTGCCTCACCATTAGACATTTCTTGAGAGAGGAGTTTGGCAAGCACGTTGCAATCAGAACCTATCGCTTACGCCTTTTTAAGAGATCATCAAGAAAACTCCATTTATCAGTCACTATCCAAAAGCCAAGCCTCCCAGACCTCAGCCTCTCAGCTCTTCCCTCTGAGGCCTCCATGCGTGTAACCTGGAATCTGACTCAAGCCCCACACAGCTTTAATTTCTCAAAATTAATGTATTGTCTCTAAATTTACCGTCAGAAATAAAGTTCCCAAATGACCAACCTCTTCCCTCATCCCGAGCACCTTCTTGCTCTGAGAGACCCCCAACCCATGGGGCTAGACACGTTTGGAGGATTGTCTGCCCCAATGACTACAGACCTCTCCCGGCATAGAGCGGACAGGGCTCAGGGACGTTGAATGATCCTGATGCTTCAAGTCCTGCGGAAGATTCGTCTCACCTGATGTGCCGAAGGTTCATATTGAGGAACACTGTGCGACTTGCAGTCAGTAAAGACCCTGTCTCCCCAGCATCCCTCTCATCTCATGTTGTCTTATTACTGCTTTGTTTGTTCATACCCAGAACCACTGGAGAATTTTGTTTCATTCTGTTCTTCATTGCCAATCCCTGGTGATTATTCCTCACTCCACCTTTAAATTTTTTTTTTTCTAAAGAAAGAATATATATATATTATGTATATATGAAGAGAGAGAAAGACTACCTATTCTATGCCATTAATCTCTTTATTTCTTTGCTCCAGTATATTTTTATTACACAGATCAGCCATATTCACTAATCTTTCATTCACACTTTCTTTTCTAGAACAATTTCAGAATCAGATATTTTATGGATTATGGTAGTTTAAGTCATTTTTCATAGGACCTAAATATTTCTAGATTCAAATAATGACAATTTTTTCTTTTCAAAAACATAGCTTGTTTTTTCTTCTTGACTGATGGAATTGACTTTAATCTTTATAATAATGTTACATTGTAGCCAATATAGCAACTTCCTGGTCTTGCTTTGGACTTTAAAAGTAATTATTCTAATTAGTGTTAATTGATGGTGCCTTTATAGACAATTTTTTTCTTTCTTTTTTTTTAAATCAGTATTAGGACATTATCTGTTTCCTTTAACTTGTTTAAAGGCTTGCATAAGAAATGAATGCTGGGGTGCTGGAAGCCAAGCTACCCAGCCTGAGGGGCAAAGCCCGGGCTGTGGACAGATTGGTGACTGCAAGGCGGCCCGCCGACAGTGAAGCTTCTTGTACTCCCGCTTTTAGGTAATTTGGCCTTGACAGTACCTGGGGTGTTGTCTGTTGGGGAATTGCCCTCGGCAGGCCCGCTGGGAAAAGAACCATTAGGGAAGAAAATAAGGTTCCGCAAGAAATTGTGCGGCCTTACGTGTAGCCCTTGCCATTCCCCGTGGAGACTCCTCTACTTGCAGGAAGGACAGCCTCGTGCAGTTGCCAGCAAAGGCGGCCAACGAAGGAGAGACATAGGGATCCGAAAGCCCCACTCCGGTAACTAAGGAGTGTATCTATGGACACAGGTCATTCTGACCCCTGGGCCCACCAGGCCCCCAGGAGGCATTCCAGATGATGATTGAACTTAGTCGGTTAAAGTACAGAATGGTTCATTGGTTCCTAGGTGCATTGTCTGAGAATGTATAAGGCGTGGGTTTCTAAGGCCCTCTTGGCCCCCTTCCTGGCACCTCGGACTCAGGCGAACACTTTTGTTCTTCAAAACCACGAATGGTTCAGGGAAACAACTAAGAGGTCATGTCCCTGTAACTGTTGCCCTTGAGATCTTGAGAGATAAATGACCTTTTGTGAAAACAGCAAAGCAAATACTTTATAAATTATAGATAAATGTAGATACTTAATAAAAACAATAAAAAAATTAATCAATAAGCAAAGGGCAAGAGGGAACATTATGACAAAACAATCATGTTATTCCTTATTGGGTGATTATACAAAAGAACAATTTTAGACTTAGGTAATGTTAGAAAAACACAGATGACGTATGTTACAAGGAAATAACTAGCAAACATAATGCCACGTTTACTGCAATAGATCGGCCAGTTCAACACACTGCTGTTGTCTGTGTCCTTTTATTTTTGTTTTGTTTTATTATCACTTTTTCGCCGACGCCGTTCATCCTTCGGGAACCCCTGGACCTGCTGGAGCTGGACTCAAGCACTGGGGGGCCTGGGTACTTCGTTCAGTCAGTTAAACGTCAAACTTCAGCTCAGGTCATAATGTCACTGTTTGTGAGTTTGAGCCCCGAATTGGGCTCTGTGCTGATGGCTCGGAGCCTGGAGCCTGCTTCGGATTCTGTGTCTCCCTCTCTCTCTCTGCCCCTCCCCCACTTGTGTGTACATGCATATTCTCTCTCTCTCAAAAAATATATAAACACCAAAAAAAAAAAAAAAAAAAAAAAAAGAACGCTCTAGTTGACCAATTCAAACTGGTCACTCCTGAACCGAATATCCAACCCCTAGATCTAAGACATTAAAAATAAATTCCATCAATTCACACTTTATCCTCCTGCCTTTCTTAGAGGCAGCTAGGCAGCTAACTACTATCTTAATTTCTATGTTTATCATTTTCTTGCCTAAACATGTACGTGTGTTCACAATCTGCATAGTTTACAATCTGAACTATGATTTTTTTATATTAAAAGTGTTTTAAATTTTATAAAAAGTCTCTAAGCAGAATGTAATCTTCTGTGGGCCGCTCACTTCCTGTGCTCTAGTGCAGTCTAACCAGGCTGTTATAGGTATTGGTAGTTATGCGTTTCTTACATTGTGTATTATTTCACAGTGTAAATATACCATTTTCTCCTGTTTTTCCAGCATGTGGTAGGTTCCAGTTTTCTGCTACTATTAACAGTAATGCTGTGCACATTTCTGTTTACATCTCCTGACACAAATGTGCAAGGGTTTCTCTTGAGAATGTACCCAGAAGGGAATCACTAGGTCTTAGGTTAGGTCACCTTTACAAGGCAAAAGCAAATTGTCTTCCAATTTACACTTTGACCTGCCTTATTTATTTATTTATTTATTTTAAATGTTTATTTCTGAGAGAGAGACAGAGACAGAGACAGAGTGTGAGCAGGGGAGGGGTAGAGAGAGAGAGAGGGAGACACAGGTCTGCACAAAGCCCAGCTCAGGGCTCAAACTCATGGACTGTGAGACCACGACCTGAGCCGAAATCAGACAGTTGACCGACTGAGCCACCCAGGCACCCCTGACCTGCCATATTTAAAATACTCTTTCAGTCCACATCATCTGTAACAGTATCATAATTTTATGATTTGCCAAATGAGTGTAAAATGGTATTTAATTTCATGCCTTTTATTATTTGATCATTTACTTTGTTTCTTCCACTAGAATATAATCTCCATAAAGTCTGGTACTCTGTATTTCTTACTGTTTTATCCTCAGAGCTTATCATCGTGTTTGGTACACACATATTCTCAATGAATGGTTAAATTAATTAATATGAAATTAGGCATAACTGATTATAAACTCAATTTTTGGTATCCACTTGGTATTGAAATATAAAAAATAAACATAGAAGTAAATTCCTAAAAATAAGTATTATAATAAAAGTCTACTTTTTCATCTTAATGTTGACATTTATACATTTATCAGAACTCTTACAAAATAATCTTTTTAGTTCCTGATCTATAAGTTTTGATGCAGTTAACACAGAATGAAATATTGCTATATCAATTTTAGTGAGATTTGAGTACAGATTCTCTGAAGCAGTGATTCTCCCAGTATAGCTGAAGAAATGTGAGAGCCTCTCATAAAATTTAGAAGGCTCAAAGATCTCTTTTCTAACTACATATCTATGTGAGGCCAGATTGTTTTCAGATACTTTATTTAAAGTAAAATATTGCAACAGATTGAGTGCCAAAGCAGATATAAGAATTTGTGTTCTATAAGCCCGATATTAAGAAGATTTGCAAAAAATATAAAAGGATGTCACTCTTCTCACTATTACTTACTTTAGAAAATATAATTATTTCCATAAAAACATATTTTGTTAAACTTTAATGAGTTTATTATTTTTATTATTATTTTTAATTTTAATGTTTATTTATTTTTGAGAGAGAGAGAGATAGTGTGAGCAGGGGAGGGCAGAGAGAGGGAAACACCGAGTCTGAAACAGGCTCTGGGCTCTGAGCTGTCAGCACAGAGCCCGATACAGGGCTCAAACTCACGAACCGAACGTGAGATCATGACTTGAGCCGAAGTCAAACGCTTAACCCAGTGACCCACCTAGGCGCCCCGAGTTTATTTTTAAATGAATGTTTTTTAAAAAATGAATGCTTAATCTAACCAATTCAGCCATCTTTAAGATGATAATTTTTTTTCTCTCCATTAGTGTATTACTTTTGGTAAATTATATTAACAGAATTTCTAGTGTTTCAATCCTTATTCACTAAGATATTATCTTGATAGGATTCTGGGATAAAGTCTAACTGGCCATTGTTTTATTTTTGTCATAGCCTCCTGGATTTGATTTACTGGTATCTTACTTAGATGTGAGCAGCTTAATTTCTATTGATGATCTCTTCTCACCCAGGCAGCAGGGTGGATGAAATATAAAGGAAAGGAGTCAAGAACATGGAGAACCTACTCACTCTTTTGGACATTCACTCCCATGCTACTATCCTTGAGGAGAGGAGAGCTGCCGGGTCCCTGGTACATGAGATCTGTCAGGAATTTTCTCTGACTCAGAATTCCTTTTCCTAAGTTACTGACCTGAAAGATTGGGATGGGAGAGCTCAAGTGTGATAAGCAGGACTTTCTGAGGTGGGGCAGGAGTTTGTTCTAGCTTCTAACCCTTTCTGTTCTCACAGTGCTGAACACAGACCATAGGCACAGAGTTGAGCATTCTTTGCATGAGGGTCACTATCCCTTAGGTACAAGCTTAGTGCCCATGGGCTCTGAGTTAAGAATGTTTTCTCTCAGGGGCCCCTGGGTGGCTCAGTTAAGTGTCCAACTTTAGCTCAGGTCATGATCTTACAGTTCATGGGTTAGAGCCCCGCATCAGTCTGCACTGACAGATCCAAGCCTGGAGTCTGCTTCTGATTCTGGGTCTCCCCCTTTCTCTGCCCCTCCCCTGCTCTCGCTCTGTCTCTGTCTCTCAAAAATAAATAAATGTAAGAAAATAAAAATTAAAAAAAAAAAAAAGAATGTTTTCTCTCCACTCCACCTAGGCATCTGGGTAAAGAATTTGTGTCCTGTAAACTATTCACTGATTTAAAAAAACAAAAAACAAAAAACAACCTTTATTAAGAAAAGAAAATAATCGAGTTGTCAGGAGGTGGGGGATGGAGTGTTACTGTAAAAGGTAGCTGGAATTTGAGGAGTTACTTTAAGAGGCAAGCAACAATCCCCTTAGGAAGAGAACTCTGGGTTTTTGTTGTTGTTTTTTAAATTGTTCCTAATGTTTATTCATTTTTGAGAGAAAGAGAGAGAGAGCACGAGAGAGGGAGAGGCAGAGAGAGAGGGGGACACAGAATCTGAAGCAGGCTCCAGGCTCTGACCAGTCATCACAGAGCCTGACACAGGGCTTGAACTCACAAATGGAGAGATCAATGACCTGAGCTGAAGCTGGATGCTTAACCAACTGAATCACCTAGGTGTCCAGAGAATTCTGTTGTTTTTTATGTGAGGTCCGTCCTCCTTGGGGACAGCTGACAGAAAAAAAATTCTAGACACAGAATAGTTAAATTGCTCTGTACAATAACATAACTAGGATGTTAAACTGGTAGACTGAGAGACAAAGGATTTCATGGGAACTAGTCTAGTGAGGGAGCTTCTCTTGAAAAGAGGGGATTCTGAATAAGTTGGCAATCTTAGGAGTCCCAAGAGAAGGTCCAAGTGTCAGGGAGAATGACAGAGATGACAGATGATACATTTCTTGTTTGGGTCACAAAACGACTTTGAACAGTTAGATTAAATGTGAGTTCTAAGCTGTTTTCAGGTCTGGGCTCTTATTACCCAAACAAAAAGGCCAAGAATGTGCTTAGAGTAGTCTTCAAAGAAATATATTGAAAGAACATAATTTTAAAGAACATTTGCTATTTTCAAAATCTTCAAGTATAGATTATCTCTGGAAAAATACACAAGAAAAAGAAAATGGGGGTTACCTCTGGGAAATAGGATTGTAGTTGTCTGGGAAATGGGATGGGAAGAATTGCTCTTTATATTATGTCCTTGCTCATCTTTAAATTGTACCCATATGCTTTTACTGTCAGTTCAAAACCGAAATAATTTAAAATAAAAATCCAAATAAATAATCATACCGTGAAATCGGTGCTTTGTAGGACTGCACTTACTTATTTACTTTCTTCCCCCTATTTTAAAATGCCAGATTTTAAAATCAAAACATTTTCAGTGTTTTGAACACTGAATTATCTTCAATCCCTCAGAAAAAGAGGCCGTTGCACAAAGCAACTTTGTGTTAATGGTGCTTGGGGGAATTACGGAGAAGGGGTACTAGACATAGGGCAACAGGTTAAAGAATAGGGTAAGAAAATCACAAAACCAGAAATGGGAATGTACAATTGAGGGGAAAAGCAAGAATTTGGAGTAAGGGATAACCAGGGAAATAAAAAGTCCCTCAGGAAAACTCAAAAATCTCAGGAAATTTGAAGGATTTTCATCACTTGCTAGAAGTGAAGCTTGAGTCAGTTTATTATGTTATCAAAAATGATACCATGAGGCTGAATGACTTGGAGACATTCGGGTTTCCTTTCTTTTTCAGTTACTTTAAAATCCTGCTTTACTTTCCTCTGAATGTACACCATTTTGCTGATGCCTCTAATTTCTGGCTACCAGACTTACCAATAAATGATAATAAGGATGTTCAACTAGGACAGAGCACAAGGGGAATTTTACACATTTGGCTTACACATTACATTTTTAATGTTGCTGTTATATGTTATCTGTAACCCCGCGTAGCACATTTAACACAATTTAGCTTTGTCTTTGGTTTAACAATGAACTCCCATTGTTAGCTTCCGTTCAATACTTGGTCTACTAACTGGACCATGTCTTTTCATTGGAATTTCCGGTAATAAGATCACTCCAACTGGATACTTGTGAGGAATTATGTTCCTACAGACATAGAAAATTGTTTACTTAACCTTCTCACATATATTCTCTTGTGTATCATTAGTCTATGGAAGTCATTTTCTGGGATCTTGCTGCCAGTTTACCTCAAAGGGTTGCTACGAAGACCAAATGGAATAATGAATGCAACGCATTTAAATCAATGCCTGGCATAGAATAAGCGTTCCAGAAGTTACCTGTTGTTATACGTTTCTCCATTATCTATGGGGACATTTTTAAGGCAGATTGCAAATTTATCAGGTAATTTGTTATCAGCAGCAAAACACTGCTAGCTGATCTCTTTATGGCTGAAATCTGCTAATATGACTACAACTGGCTCATTCGGGAGTCACATATACCCAAGTATTGTCATCTAGACTCTTGTTACCCCCTAAACCAGCACATCGGTGACACTGGGGGAATTGGTTAGAAATGCAGCATCTCAGACCCCCAGAACTACTGAGTCAGAATCTCTCCATTAAAAAAAAAAATCCCCAGGTGATTCACACATACGTTGAAGTCTGAGAATCACTTCTCTCGAGATTTTATTTGCCACCTTTACCTTTAACGTTTTACCTTGATATTGAAGTGGGTTAACTAATTTTCCTGTAAGTACAGATGTGTTTTGTGTGGGGCTTCATCCATTAAGTCACACATTCCTTACGACTTGCTCGCTTCCTTCAGAAACTGTACTATGTATCCAGCAAGTGGAAGGTTCATTGCCTTTGCGCTCAGAATTAGATCTGTGTTATATAGATTTTGTATTTTAGACAATTACAAGGCTGTGGAATTATTTGTAAATTTAGGAAGTTTGAAAAACCTCTGCTGTACTATTTATCTGGGAATAAATTTAAGCCAGCATAATCCTGATAAATATTTAGTATGAAGCTCTTTGAATATTTATTTGTTAAATTTTTTTAATGTTCACTTGTTTTTGAGAGACAGAGCATGAGTGGGAGAGGGGCAGAGAGAGAGGAAGACAGAATCTGAAGCAGGCTCCAGGCTCTGAGCTATCGGCACAGAGCCCGATGTGGGGCTCGAACCCCCACACTGTGAGATCATGACCTGAAGATGGATGCTTAACCAACAGAGCCCACCAGGCTCTTCTCTTCTCTTCATTATTTTCTTCATAACTCACCCAATAACAATAATTTAGAAGTCAGTTGTTATGAGAAACATGATTCTGTATTTTATGTTTTGTTTGTGTGTGTGTGTGTGTGTTTTTTTTTTGTTTTTTGTTTTTGTTTTTTTACTTAGGAAAAAACAATCTTCATATATTACACAGTAATTCTCTTATTTCATATTATGATGCCTTGGGTGATAGAGGAAAAGAATATAAATATCTTTTGTAGTGTATCATAAAAAAGGATGACAAAAAATCCATTAAATATTTTTTTCATTCTTTTATACAAATGGATAAACCAACATTCTTTCCATTGTCCTCAGCACTTATGTCGGTAAAAACACAGCACACAAAATGATGGTGTTGGATGAACTGGTTTCTAAAGTGCTTTGCAAGTGTGTAAAATGGTGAAAGTTCTACATATTTTCACTAACAATATTTCACAAAATCAAATCCTATGGGTGACAAATGTTAAATTATCAGTCTCCTTTTCTGAAATTAAGATAAAATGAAAGAATGCCAAATACCATTCTTTCTATCATTTTTTTTCCTTCACATACACTTAAGTCCATAGTATTAAAATCCAGTACATGCCACACTAATCTTTAACCTCCCACACATGGTCTAGACAACACAACTACACTTCGAAGCACATGAAAGCTTCTCTGAGCTTTTGCTCACACATATGCTCCACCTGGATGATTCCCCACTCCCACACCTACCTCACCGCAAATGTCAATTAGAATAGTACTTCTAGGTCCTATTCAAATGTTTGCCTTCTGTCTGCTGCAGTGTGTAATCATAAGCGTTCTGAAAATCAAAAGGTGTCAGAGGTACAAATCGACAAAAAGGATCTAAGTCTCATACAATACTTGCAGAAGGCTGCTACTCCAGGGAACAAAAGGCTGCCCTCGCTGTTATGATAGCAGATTCTGTGTCACATCTGCTGTATGTGCTCGACACAGCTCTCCCAACAGGTGCTCACGTCGCTATTCGCTTTCCCCAGGTGATGAGTGCCGATTAAATCGATAAGTCAGTGCCGGGAGAGAGAGATGTCTTTCTCGGGATGAACAACGCTGTCAGCATGACTGTGAGTTTTAAGTGAAGTTAAAAATTATTTTTAAATACCTGTCAGAAAAGGGTACCTGCTATAAATATAACATGCGATCACAATTTGTCAGGGCCAAGCATGTTGGGTCCTTGGAGACAGAGGGTGCCTGTTTGCTTTACACTAACAATAACACCAATCAAAGGCAGCTTGTAAGACTTGTAAATCAAGTGAAGGTTACTGAGCGGGTGTGCAGGGAAGAGGCGATGTTGAGGAAAATGCTTGGAAGCCACAGCTGAGAGATACAGAGGTATTTAAAAGGATTCCAAGAGGGGACATCTTACTAATGTGTACAGTGTACATTCTCAGGGGTCTGGGTTGACTACAGGTGACAGATTACTGAGCCGTGCAAATCTTTTTTAAATGAAAAATAGAATTTTTAAGAGTCAGAACTTGCTATGACTCTCTCTCTCTCTTTCTGCGTGCGTGTGTGTGTGTGTGTGTGTGCGTGTGATGTAGCAGAGCTTTATGTCAATACCTCCTCCCCTGTAGTTCTGTTTGATTATCCACTACTGGCAAAGCCAAACTACATGTGATTCCATCTAGACACATGCTGGGGACAGTCTCACCTACAAATGTCCACCAAAACTGACTTAGATGGGTTTCCTCTAATAGTAAGGTTTCCCAGAGCCCTGACTGCTTATTATATTACCTTGTCTCCTTCTCATTCTTGAGAAACATCCTTAAAATTCTTAGAATCTAGGTCTTTCAGGTTCTTCCCTATCATCAGGTCTTGCCTTTGTTTTGAACCCTTCAGCAGCAGCCAGTGTCTATAACGTAGGGATCTTTGCCACCTGGCCCCAGCTGACTTTTTCATTCTCAGCTCTATTTTTACACACATGCATGTTGTATTCTAGCCACACTTAATTACTAAAGAAACTTGAAAGTATATAAACTTCCACTTTTCAATTACTTCTGCATAACTTCTTCAGATATTCCTAGTACACTTGCCATGATCAAGTTATTATTCCAATCTCACTTCCATAGATTTTCCAGAAAGGATCAACATAAGTGGCACATCATATATGTAGTATCTGTGTACATACGCATGTATATACTGTGCACATTGCAATGATGACTACTGGTCTACCCCTAGGATGGAGTTCTTGTCCCTGGATGCTATAGTGTATCTCATTTATTTTACAAAGTCCTTTCCAAAGTGCCCGGCACATAGCAAATGCTCTCTGAAAATATGTCTATAAATAGCTATTTCTCAAATTCTTCTAGTTTGTTAAGCTAAACATACATATCTGCATTTTTTGAATCCATTATTAAAATGGTTATTAATAATGCATGTGGCACTCTCCACATTACTGATGCTGGATTAGAACGCTAGAAAGAGAAAGCTAACTCACACCTGGAGAAGCAGACAGCTGAAGCACAGGAACATTAAATACCATTTTTAGCTTCAGGCACCTCCAGATGCTTATAGGCTTCACTCAAATTTCAAGCCCACCTTCCCCTGATAAGACAGAAAAGAGGGGCGATAGGGAATGCATTTGACAGTAAACAGGCAGAGGGAGAAAAAAATGGATTTTTGTGAAAATCGCTTGAAGCTCAAACCACCTTCCCCACAACATATGTTCTATCTTGGAGACGGGGAACAGAGATTCCATCATAAAACGACAGAGCCTGGAGGCAAAAGGAGTCCTTCCGCCCTGCTCTCTACACGAGGGAGCTGAGACCCACAGCATTTGGCGCTTTCTGCCACAGAATGGCCACTGCGGTTAAAGAATAAAGGAAATATTGGTCCATAGAGGCTAAAGGTCATGCTGACCCATTTCCCCTTGCTGGCAGGACTTGGGGGGGACCCAACCTCCAGCGTGGACTGGGCTGGCCGAGCGTGTTGCTGTGGTTCAAGTGAACAGTGGTGGCAACAGCCTCGTCACAGCTATGGGGAGTCCTGTAGGTTCACAAGTTTTCCTAACAAATTAGACTTCATGATTTTGGTGTGGAAAAGGCTGTAAAGAGGACAGAGGGAAATAAAACGTCATGCACTATTATTCGAACCCTTAGTTTTCAAATGCCCAAATGCACATGGAAAAAATAAATCTTAGGGGTTCAAAATCTTTTTAGTTAATGATGGACCAAAATCTGTATTTAAAAAGACTGTCTTGATAGTTTATAGATAGATTATAAATCAGGTTAAATTATTTTATAAATGAATGGTCTAAGAAATTAATTGGTCTTGTGAAAAGCCATCCTCTTTCCTTAGAAAAAAAAACGTTTTGTGCACAAAATAAAAATCCCTTTACAGCCATCATAGCGTGGGGAGAGCCCTTGAGAGTGGATGGGTGGAAACCATTATATAAAGATAATTTTCTTCCCTGGAGCCCCCAAACCAGTTAAATTGAACTTGGCACACGTTGAGCATGGAAGCCCTGAAAATGCTCCACTCAGATCTCCTGGGGAAGGAAGACCAGTGGCCCCTGCTCTCATCTGAGTTTTATTGTCTGTGTTCCCTAGCATCTCACTTCCAATGGGCTGTTCTCAGCCAGTGACTAAGGAATGCCCATTCCTGTAGAATTTCTTTGATGGGTAATTTTGACTCAAGACTTCCACATTCACCTGCGTGACACTTTCTTGGAACTACTTGCAATCTGAGACTCTGCATATCCAGCTCCCCTCCTTACTCTTTTCTTCACAGAAGTAGGGGTTCTCCTCACCTTTTCTGACTTCCCTTTTCATTCATAGGTATTTTCCCAATAAACCTCTTATAGATCTAATTCCTCTAATCCTTTTGGCTCCCTCTTAGAGGACCTGAACTGAGTCATCAAGTGACTTTATCCCCACCTGAGATTTTCTGTATAAACAACATTTCTTCCAGGGTAGAAAAATAGATACATTCTTTAGTCCTTGGACTTTAAACATACATAGCGAGTTCTTTTTTTTTTAATGTTTATTTATTTTTGAGAGAGAGACAGAGTGCAAGCAGGGGAGGAGCAGAGAGAGGGAGACACAGAATCGGAAGCAAACTCCAGGCTCTGAGCTGTCAGCACAGAGCCCGACACGGGGTTTGAACTCACAAACTGCGAGATCATGACCTGAGCCAAAGTTGGACACTCAACCGACTGAACCACGCAGGTGTCCCTAGAGAGTTCTTTTTTAACACAAACAAGATTAAATCCCTATATAATGGGTTCCATGGTGGTTCCTCCCAAAAAGATACCTTACCCTCCAGAAACTGTGACTATGACCTTATTTGGAAAAAGTTTTTTTCAGATGTAATTACATTAAGGTTTTCAAGATGAGATCAGACTTGATTATCTGGCTGGACCCTAAATTCAATTCCTTATAGGGGATAGAAGAAAAGACACACACACAGAAGC
Organism: Panthera uncia; assembly: GCF_023721935.1. Classification (NCBI taxonomy): domain Eukaryota; kingdom Metazoa; phylum Chordata; class Mammalia; order Carnivora; family Felidae; genus Panthera; species Panthera uncia. Next base: position 83,875,628 of record NC_064816.1, read on the forward strand.
GAGGGCCGTGGGAAGATGGAGACAGAGAATGGAGTTATGTAGCCAAAAGTCAAGGAATATGGGATCCACCAGAAGCTGGGAAACTCAAGGAAAGCTTCTCCCCCACAGCCTTCAGAGTGAGCTCAAGACCGCTGACACCTTGATTTAGACTTCTGGCCTGGAGAAACTGTGACAGAATAAATTTCTGTTATTTTAAGCCACCAAGTTCAAGTTTGTGATAATTTTTTTACATTACCCTAGCAACTGATACACCCTGCCAAGTGAGAACAGGGAGATGAACAGCTTTTCATCTCCTCTGAGTACTGAAGAGGTAGCTAGGACTAAAGTAAGACCGAGTATAAACCTCATAGCAAAACCCACAAGAACATTAAAATGAAAGGAAAATTACAAACAAATATTACTAATAAACATGCTGAAAAATCTGCAACAAAATGTAACCAAAGTAAGTCTGGAATATACAAACCCACTATACATAAGAAAGAATGCAAGTTTACCGTGATGATCATTTTGTAATATATACAAATACTGAATCATTATGTTGTGCATCTAAAACTAAAATAATGTTACGTGGCAATCATTTCCAAATAAAAGAACAAAATATTTGGTTTAACATTCAAAAATGAATAAGGATAACTAATCATACTAACAAATTAAAGAGGAAATGCTGTATGATCAACTCAATAGATGAAGAAGAACATGTGACTCAAATAAATGGAGAAACATGCCATGTTCATGGATATAAAGAGTCAATATTATTAAGGTATCAGTTCTCCCCAGTTTGGCCTATAGATTCAACAAAATATCAGTCAATATCCTAGTAGCTTATATGGAGGATTTGACCATGGAATTCTAAAATTTATATGGAAATGCCAAGGACTTTGCAAAAATAATTTTGAAAAGATCATTATACTCATGCTGCCTGGTTTTACTTATCCTCTCTGATTGCAATCCTCACTGTACAGCTACAGTTACCAAAACGTTGTATAAATGTCATGAAGATAAAGAGATCTGTGAAACAGAAAACAGGCAGACCATGACTAGACCCAAATATATATATGTTTAATTGTTGTTTAGCAAAAGCACCAAAGTAAATTAATGAGCAAGAGATCATCTTTTCAACAATAGTGTTGGAACTGGATGTTTGTAGAGATTCAAATGAAAATGAACTCTTACCTCACACATGTGCAAAAACTAATTCAGGATGGATCATAGACCTAAATGTAAAAACTAACACGATAAAACTTCTGGAATAAAATGTAGGGGAACATCTTTGTAAAGATGGAGGAGACAAACATTCCTCTTACAGGACCCAAAAAGCTAACAATAAAAGAAAAATATGAGAAATGGGCCTTATTAAATTAATAACTTTGGCCCTTCAAATGGTATTATTGAAAAATGAAAAATCAAGACACGGACTAGAAGAGATTATTTGCCAGAAACATATTTGAAAAAAGACTTGTATGGGGCGCCTGGGTGGCTCAGTCAGTTAAGCGTCTGATTTCAGCTCAGGTCATGATTTCGCAGTCCGTGAGTTCGAGCCCCGCGTTGGGCTCTGTGCTGACAGCTCAGAGCCTGGAGCTTGTTTCGGATTCTGTGTCTCCCTCTCTCTCTGACCCTCCCCCATTCATGCTCTGTCACTCTCAGTCTCAAAAATAAATAAACGTTAAAAAAAATTAAAAAAAGAAAAAGAAAAAAGACTTGTATTCACAATATATTAATGGAAAAACACTCCTGTAACTCAATATCAAGTCAAACAAGGTAATAAATATAAACAGATATGTGAAAAGACACCTTATTGAGAAATATATACCAATGCTCAAGTGCATGAAAACTTCTCAGAACCCTTAAATATGAGGAAAATGCAAATTTATACCATAAAATGCCATTATATATCATAATTTTTAAAGGTTTACAAAATTTCAAGTGTTGGCAGGCTATTAAGTAGGTGGAATTTTCATACTTTGCTCATGAGAGTATAAAATAATACTACCACTTTGGAAAAGCAGGTTCTAAAATGTGAAACACATAACAACTCTGTGACCCAATAATTCCACACCTGGGATTTTCTCCCAAATAAATCCAAACCCATGTCCACAAAAAACTTGTACAAGAATGTTTTCCTGAAAACTACCCAAACTGAAAGGAACTCAAATGTCCATCAAAAGATAAATGAATAAATAAATCTTGGTATATTCTTGAAAATGGATCACTATTTGGCTACAAAACGGAGTGAACTACTGATAAATACAACAATGTGGATAAATCTTAAAACATTTTTTAGTGAAAGAAACCAAATACCATAGAGTATTCCACTTATTAGAAGTTCCAGAACACGTTAAATCAATTGTAATGACTTAGGTCATTTATTGCTATAATTAGAGGGAAGATGGGGGAGAAATGATTAGAAAGGACATTAGGCAACTTTCGGGAGTTATTTATTGTTATTATTATTATTTTTTTTTTTTTAGAGAAAGAGAGCATGTGTGTGTGCGGTGCACATGGGGGAAGGGCAGAGGGAGAGAGAGAACCTTAGCACAGGGCTTGATGTCACCACTGTTAGATCCTCACCGGAGCTAAAATCAAGAGTCAGATGCTCAACTGACTGAGCGATCCAGACACCCCTATTCTTTCTTGATTTGGATTACAAACCATGTAAAATTTATCAATGTTTCCTATATGAGACACTTAAAATCTGTGTATACAATGGGATAGACTTTTACCTCATTAAAAAGAAAAAGAAATAGAAATTAATGCTAAAATTAAAGAGAAATCAGGGTAGGATACATTTTTAAATAGGTATATTTAAAAAAAGACATACTTAACACGAAATCATAGGGACTCATGAAGGGTGGACTACAATTTTGCCTCTTAAGTTTTCTAGCTGTGAATGATAAATATTGAGCTAAAACCCTTATAGAACACTTTAAGAAGGTAGCAATGAACCACAGTTGAAATGGGAACATAGTTTGGGAGAGCAGGGATATATATTTTTTTAATTTGTTTATTTATTTTGACAGAGAGAGGAGAGAGAGAGAGAGAGAGAGCCTGCAGGCAGAGATTTTGATGTATCAGTTAGTAGAGTGTATTTTCATATCCAGGACCTCTAGTCTCTCTTTCTGAGTACAAAAGAAAAAAAAAAATCAGGGGACTGATTAATCAAGCATTCAAAAAATTCAAAGAGGCAGAGTAAAGCTAACTTATTAACGTCACCCTTCACCCTTACTCCCCTTGGTGACTACCATCACATTTTCTTAGTTAATTGGCCTCAATTGATCATCTATAAAAAGAAATTTAATTAAACTGAAGACCAACTTTTTTTTTTTTTTTTTTTGAGAAAATACTGCTTACCCACTAATATCACGACCAACAAGACAAATACATAGCATGATCATATGTGCATCCGATTCCGGTGGGGCTACCAGAAAACCACCGAGAAGGGGCATGTGAATGAGGATCAAATGGTGTCCTCTGTCATAGACCATAAGGCTTTCAGGTTTAAAACCTACTGATAGGTCGTGATCTACTTTTTATAGTCTCTTAGACTAGATATTTAAACGGAGTGCTGCTTTCAAAATTTGTAAATTGGTTTTCTCTTCATTAAACACTAAGATGATACATGGAGGAAAGAAGGAAACCTAGCAGTGTATTTAATACCCTTTATTTGTGTCATTATTCCTTCCATATTTATTTACTATATTTGAGGTAAAAATGATAGTTGCAGACTGCACAAACCAGCAATAACTCCATTACAACGAAATCAAACATTTTCATGTCTGTAACCTTTGCCAGCTATTTCCCTTAATTATACCTTGCAGGAATATAAAAATCTCTTCAGTAGCCATAAACATAATTTAACAGCTTTGAGTATCAGTAGCAACAAAAAACAACAGCAAAAATTTTGTGGTGAGTTAATGAAGGCCTACTCTCTGCATCTCAACCAAACATATATCTTGAAGCATAAAAAAGCGACACTCATTTCTCAGATAGAGAAACAAAAAGCAAATAATCCTAAAAGAAAGGAATTAATCATAAATTTATTCACTCATGCAGGTCATCTTTGCAACCTGGGAGTTTCAACTTCTCATGTACGTACATGTGTGTGTGTATATTTTATCATTCACAAGGAAGGGGCAGGAAGAGAAGGAGAGAGAGAGAAAATCCCAAGTGGGCTCCGTGCTGTCAGCGCAGAGCCCAATTCAGGGCTGGAACTCATGAACCCTGAGATCATGACCTGAGCCGAAATCAAGAGTTGGACACTTAATCGACTGAGCCACCCAAGCGTCCCATCCTTATGTCTTTTGAAAGGAAATACTGTCAAGTTATTTCTCTCAAATTTAGAGTATCTAATTCTGGGTGTAGAGATTCTTTTTCATGTTTATTTATTTTTGAGACAGAGAGAGACAGAGCATGAGCGGGGAAGAGGCAGAGAGAGAGGGAGACGCAGAATCCGAAGCAGGCTCCAGGCTCTGAGCTGCCAGCACAGAGCCCGATGCGGGGCTCGAACTCACAAACTGGGAGATCATGACCTGAGCCGAAGTCGGCCGCTTAACCGACTGAGCCACCCAGGCGCCCCTAGAGATTCTTAAACTTTAAAGAACATAAAATAGGCAAGGGTGTAGAAGTAGGCAATGGCATGATGGTCTCCAGAGAAGGTGAGGAGAAGGTGATATGGGGGATCTGTAGTTCAAAGGTGTCAAGTTACAGTTGTACAAGGTACATTCCAAAGATCAGCTGTACAATTAACTGCAGTGCCTACAGCTAGCAGTGAGTTATGGCATACTTAAAATTTTATTTGTGAAGAGGGAGACCTCATGAGTGCCATTACCACAAATAAACAAAGGGACACAGGAAACTTTGGGAAGTGAGGGATAGGTTTATTACCTGGATTCTGGTACAATAACATGTGTATACATATGTCCAAACTCACTGTATGCAATTTTTTTCTATATCGACTACACCTCAAAAAAGCTGGAAAAAAAAAAAAGTCTCTTATTGGCTAAGCAATTAAGTCAACTAGGAGACTTCCTAAAGTTTCAATACCTTACCAAGACTACTTAACTAATGAGCTGTGAAGAGCCATTTGAAGACAGGTAGTTTTCAACATTCTAACAAGGTGTCTTCATTCTAATAAATCAAAGACACACCTGACGTGTCCTTAGAGCATGTAGATTTCTTCCTCTTTCCCTCACCAATCTTGCATTTAGATACACTTTTCTCTGTTCTGGGGCTACTCTCTTTCAAGCTAAAAATGTATACAAAAGACTTTGCTAGTGGTGTTCCAAGTTATCTTCTCAGAGACTTTCAAAATGGGAACATCTTGGTCACTAACTTCAAAACAAAGTACTGGAAACCCAAACTGTGTCTGGTAGATTATGAACAGAGCTACAATTAGTTCCGGAACATAAAAACAGCAGCCAGAGGAAGAAAGATTTTATAATAAAGCACATCCAAGTAAACTATATTAAATTCAATTATGGGCCTGGAGCTAAGCTCTTAGAAAGGAGCAACTAAAAAACAAAACAAAACAAGCAAACAAACGTTAAATAGAATTAATTCCCACACGTGAGACTATGCCACAAAAATCTGGCATTTTGCATCATTTTTTATGCTTTGGTTCCTTCTTCACTTTTTACAAATCATTCAGATGGTATATGGATCTACGACAGGTTTTTCTCCCGACCATAGACTCATCCGTTTTTTCTATTTGTTTCTCTTCTGGGGATTAATAGTGTTATCATCCTCCCACTTAGTTCAGTGAGAAACTTCAGTCATGTTTGATTTTTGTTGTCCTTCATGATGAAATTCAATCAGCCACTAAACCCTGGGATTCTGTATTGGGTCCACGATTACAATCTCATTCTGGGTCCTAATCATATCTGCCCTGCATTATAGCTTGGCCTCCTATTGCCCATCTTTCTTCACTCTGACCAGACCAGTGATGTGTTATTACTGAACACACTGATCCTGCTGTCTTTCTACGACAAAATGGAGTATATTCTTCTAGGCGTTATGTTTAAGACCTTTCTAAGTTCTTGTGTCTTGCAAACAACCTTTCTTGTTTCCCTCCCATTACTCCTGCACGTGCCTCCTATGCTCTGGACACAATGCCTTTCATTGCTGCTGAATCCTGCTGGGCTTTAATAAAAAATCCCACACCTCCATTTCTGCACTTACTACATTATGCATTTGTTTATACCCCTGTATTTCCCATGAGAACATGGATCCTTCAAATTTAGAGACCTGTTTTGATCACATTTTGATTATCCAGTTAGTTCAATGCCTTGTATACAATTTGTTCAAAGTACATAAGACCAAAATTTTTGATTTGGTGCTGCAAATACTAGGCCTTCATTATCCTGTTTTATAACAAGCTTATCATTGACTATTTCCTTTTTTCCTTTCATAACACTCTATTTCACCGTGATTGACGTAAGGAAGTACAGCAAGGAGGAGGTAGTCAGTAAAAAACTAGCTGTGGGTGATGCTTTGGAGACAGGGTATTCTTGGATAAAAACTGTAGAATTTGACTGTGAGCTCTGGAGTTAAGCTCCCCAACTTTGAGCCCCAGCTCTAAATGTGACATTATGTGACTTGAGCAAGTTATTTGGACAATCAATACCTCACTTTGTTCTTTAATTGGGGACCATACAACACATAGGAAATATTTCTTTTTAAAAACATTTTTTTAACTGTTTATTGATTTCTGAGAGAGAGAGAGAGTGAGCAGGGAAGGGGCAGAGAGAGAGGGAGACACAGAATCTGAAGCAGGATCCAGTCTCTGAGGGTCAGCACAGAGGCCGACGCAGGGCTTGAACTCATGAGCTGTGAGATCATGACCTGAGCCACCCAGGCATCCCCTGAAATACTTCTTAAGCACCAGGTCCTATTCTAAGTATTGTGGGTGGAGTGGTGAAGAAAACAAATTCTATGCCCATCAGGATTTTATTTTCCAGCAATTATCTCAAAGATTTGTGGGAGAATTACATGATCTAATGGATGTTAAGCACTTAATAGAGTGCTAGGCACATAGAAAATGCCAACACAGTAAATATTATCTATCATTACTACTACTATTAATTACTGGCATCCTTATTATTTGACAGGCATGGATACCACAAAGCTAAGGCATCATTCATTTCCTCCATTCTAATCTTCACAACCCCTATTTCTAGGTATAATCATGTCCGTTTCTGCAGATGGCTCAGCCTCCTCTCTCTCCCCTAAAACCTAGGTTTAGTTAGCACCAATGGTAAGCTTGTTACAGAGACAGGGGAATTACTCAGAGTAAGTTTCCTTGATGCTGGTTGCATGCATCTGCCTTGTCTGCTTTGCTTCCTCAATGCTTCTGTAAACCTCTTGGTTCCTATCTGCAAAGCCTTTTGGTCTAGTGGATTGCCTGGTCCTTCACTTTTATGTGTCCTCATTCTCATGCACCTGCTCACCTGGTATCATTCTCACAGCTGGCCCTGGCCTCCATGATCTATGGCACCTGAGCTCTGTCACTGCCTCCATCTACAGTTTGATTACTTGTGAATTTGGCTCACTGAATTACAACCCAGTTGGTGACTCCTAGCCAGCCGAATTGAGCCACCTCCTGGGTCTCGTGACTCCCCATGTTCAACCCTACACTCTTGTCACTTTAAAACCAACGTAAGTGAGGGTTTACTAACTGCTGTGCATGTAACAATACAAGTAATTATAGCATCCCCTTGAGGTAATTTGTCAAAGCGTTATCATTATGAAGCAACAGAGTTGGGATTTGAGTCTATTTGTCTGACTCTAGAGGCTGTGTTCTCAGAGACCAGGAAATACCACTTTTCATCTGACCTGAGGGTGATGGCCCAGAATTTCACAGCCTAGCTCTTACAAATAGCTCAAGTGGGTTTCTTTCTGTCAACTCCACGTGCAAAAATTATACAAGGTCGATATTTGTTGTTTTAAGCCATCCAATATCCTTTTCTACCTCCTGCTGCATGGGCAGCCTTGGAAGGAAAGCCAATGAAGCCAGAATGCTCAGCCCAACTTCTCAAGAACTTCTTAAACAAGGAACCAGTCTCTTAAATCATCATTTATTTAGTTATTATTTTTTTTTGCTTCATTGATAAAAACAAAGGTATGCCCAGCTGACCTATGTTCCCCTAATCAAATTCTCTCTCAGAACTTTGAAATTTGAGAAATTTGAAATTTAAATGACCCAAATGGAGAGGAAAACAAAAACAAAAGCTGTATTCATTATTCATGTATTTATTCATTCCAGCAGTGGTGCCTGAAGACGATCCAGAGGTCCTCACTATGGAGACCCTGTCCTTCCAGGTGCAAGTTTCCTTTCCTTTCAGGTCTGCATTTCAGTTCTCTCCTCAGTCCTGAATGCCTTCATATCCTCCTAAGCAATTCTCTTTTTTACTTATATTACAGTGTTGGTTTCTGTTGCTTTTCAGCTGTTATGTATAATAGATAATGAATAATTAGTAATCCTAGGATGGCAATTTTTCAGGAAGAAGTATTTTTCATTAGCTAATAACTTTGTCCTCCCTTACTTGATTTGCTGTCACTGGCTTCTTCAAAGACAATGTGAATATTTTGAAATATTAATTTAGGTGGAAATATGATGCCAGATGAGAAGAAAATCAATGTAGAAAAAATATGCAGTATTTTATCAGCTGCTATTTCACACATGGGAAGGGAAGGAAGAATGGGAGAGGAGGAATGAGGGAGAGAAGAAAGGGAGAAAGGAGGAGAAAAAGGAATAGAGAGAGGAGAGAGAAGGAAGGAGAGGAGGACAGAGAGGAAGAAAGATAAAGAAAGAAAGGAAAAGAAAGGCGGGGGGAAGAAGGAAAGAAAGGAAAAAAGAAAGAAGCTCCATGGTTATTTGCAAATAACAATCCTTTTTCACGCAGTCCCAGACAGGAAATTCAGAACTCAGCTAAGATAGCATGTCACAGACTTAGATCTATATATGTGTTGAAGAGTGGGTGTTAAAGTGGATTTCTTTTCTGAAATGTGAACTCCAAATTCCACACTTGGAAGCAAATAAGGAACCTTCTGTCTGTGATTAGAAAATCCGTCTCCACAGAATAGAAATGGTAAAGCCTCAACACTCAGACCAGCCTGCTCGCAGCCTTTCTCAAAACTCCTGTGAACGCTCGGACATTCATTATTCAAGTTAAAGGCTGAGTGGCCATTATCACTGAATGGGACTCTTACGCTCTCTGTATATGATGTGGGAGAGAAATTAGACCATACAGATAGGAGCCAATTTCCGTGTGCCAGGTACGGCATTGGATGGTTTGCATAGATTTTCCCATTTCCACAATCCTAGCTGGTGGGTAGTTCAGTCTTCCTTTTAGACATACAGAAACAGAGGTCAGGGTGGGATACAATAATTTTCCATAGTTCACCTACCTAGTGAGTCACCAAGATAATATATGTGTATGTATCCATGTGTTATGTTTCTAATTTGATGAATCATTTGGATATCTTAAAAGTTAACTATAATTGTCACTGGAATGGATCATATTCATAAATATTATGCACAATATTTAAGGATAAGTAAAAAAGAATTCCCACTATGATGGACTATGTCTCAAGAGTTGTTCTGATTGAATTGTTATAAAGCGCTCACTTTTGTTGTACTTATTTACTTCACCTGAGTCTTAAAATCTTGATTAAGCAAACAGATGCCTGTGGTCAGGAATCTAATCTGCCTTCCTTTGATTCAGCGATCCTAAGTCTGTCTTTCCCACTTATCTCTCCATTATCGTATTTCACAGCTAAAATCTTTACTTTCAACCCTAGGAAATAGTAATTTGTATTGGTCATCCCTTGCTGTATAATAAATTAGCACGGAATGCAGTAGTTTAAAGTAACTTACATTTCCTGGTTCAGGAGTAGTTGCTCTGAGTGAGGTATCCAGTGCAGCTGACCTTGGTCCTCTGACTCAGGGTCTTTCACCAGAGACAGCCATGCTATCGTCCAAGGCGACAGGCGTCTCAAGGTTCAGCTGGGACAGGATCTGCTCCCAGGCTCACACACCAGTTATTGGTGAGACTCAGCTCCCTATGAGATGGTGCACTGACTGTTGGCTTGAGGCTGCCCTTGGTTCCTTACTGTTTGGGACTCTCCAAAGGGTAGCCCACATCTGGCAGCTGGTTTCATCAGTGTATGCAAAGGAGAGAAGAAGAGGGAGAGTACCACCACCATTTTTATAACCCACTCTTGAAACTGACATCACTTTTACTGTGTTCTCTTTTTTAGAAGCAAGCCACTAGAGGAGGGGATTTCCCGAAGGTGTGAATTCTAGGAGGCAGGGAGCATTGAAAGCCATTTTAGAAGCAGCCTATGACACTAGGACAGAAATAACCAGCCTCTCCCCCGCTTAGTAAAAGGCTCACTTGCTACCGGTGCAAATACAGCAGGCTTGTCTCAGCCTTTGGAGCATCACACAGGCCTCCACCTCCATTACTTATAAGATGGGATGCTCAGAGATTCACTCGAGCGCTCTTTTAAATAGCTTTGAAGAGAAGGCAGTAAGAGTGAGTTAGCACTAGTTAGTACTTCTCTGTGAACTCTTTTGCCTTATGTTTTTGATCTCTTAAAGGCCCCCTCAAGTAAAAGGAGTATTTGGTTCCTAAACCATTTTCCTCACTTAGACACAGGCTTAGAAATGAAAGACCTGGCCACAATGAAGCAACTTAAACCTCCGAGTAACAAACACAAGTTTAGGCCAAAGTTACTTAGAAGTTAAGTCATAATAATAGATGAAAAGAACTTTCTTTTACCAGTAAATGAGAGCTTAAATCATTAGAGAATGACTACATAACTTAAGGATGTAAGTGACAGAAATATATGCACAGTGGATGTTCATCTTTTTGTAATTCCTGGAGATGATGTAGATAGAGCACGTTATTCATGACTGTGTCCCCACTGTCAGTGATCTGCACACTTCTACCCCCCATGCTGGGCATGTAGCAAATTCTTGTTAAGTGGATGGGTGAGTATTTTATATATTGCCCTGCAGTAAGAGTTATGATTTTAATATTTACACAGTCAACTAACCAAAAGCAAAATAATTCTTTGCATTATCCTTGCATTCAAACTAGCTCTGCTTTTATAAATTTCCCAGAATAACATAAAAGTAAGTCTAGGTGCTAAGTAGTATCTTATTACACTGTGGAACATAAACCAGCACATAAATATATTTCTTATGGAAACAGAGAGTTTTTGTGTTTAGAGAGGTACATTCAGGGACCTGTAGTCTGAAGCTCCTATCACAGAAATTCAAATTGGGTTTTAAATGTAACATACAGTTCCCGTTAAGTTACATTTGTGAATGTAATTTTCATTTGATAGTTTATGAGTGTCCTGACTTGGGGAAACTTGAGCTGAACCATAGATATTGTTGCTTTTGTAGGTCATAAGTGATCAAATACAATTTCATGAAGTAGTCTAAAATCAGCGAGCAAGAGAATAACACGGAAAAGTAAAGGGAAAATTCTTCAGAATACCAGAAAGAATGAGAGGAATCCTTCTGCCTCATATTCAGTAAGTGTACTCACATTTGTGTGCAAAACACTAATCTCAGGGATATACAAATATGACACAGAAAACCTTGAGAAACTGAATTCAAGAGAGAACATAACAATTACTGACCAACAGCTATACTGTGAGGCTCAGTATGGCCTCACAGTGGTTAGTTTCATGAAGAAAGCACAACCAAATTTCTACCGTTCAGAGGAGAGAGAAATCACAATGAGCTAGGAGCCACATGTGCAACCAAAGAATCTTGTTATCCCACAGAAATCTACAGGACCATAAATTGTGCTAATCTCAGTATCATAATAAACTAAAGACTTCAACCCATTCTTATCTAGACCGGTAGCTGGCATCCCTTCAGTATAAGGAGAGTGTTCAATACTGAGACTCCTTCTTCGCTAAGAGACTTTAAGAGATTTCTCATTCTGCCACTTGTCTTTATCTAGGGGCCGGATGTTGGTGAATTTCACAGAGCTGAGTCACAGGCTCTCTTTGCAAAGCAACTCCTCCTCTTATCTGACAGTCACGAGGCCCTCCCTCTGGAACCAGTCTCTGGTTCATGCCCTTTCTATTATGATAACTGAGAAAATAAGCAGCTCATTACAGACGCTACTCACTTGAAAAATTCACAGCCAGACCCACTGATTAAATCACAGCCAAGGGAGGCTGCACTGGTTCCTGTGCTCAGGTCATTCCAGGTTTTCTTCATACTTCAAATTCAAATGATCTCTAAATGGGAAAAAAAAAAAAGATATATTTAGAAGAGGTGTAGGGAATAGCTATTTAAAAACTTTAAAAGAGCACATTTTCAAAGGGAAGGGAAATGATCCTAAAACAGGATTTGGCATGATTTGTATTAAGAAACATCAACCTGATTTATAACTAATGAAATGATACAGGTTAGGCTCAGGTATTTTTAGAAAGTGCCTGTAATTTTGATCTGAGAAACATCTATCAAACTTTGGTTATACTACGCATGTATTTCCTTCTTATCATTGCGTTTCCAGGGTTAGGAATAGTAGCAGTCCCGACGAAAATTGCATATTGCTCTGCTATATAAAGTCGCCTGTTCGCAGATGGAGAATTAATGCCCATGCTATCCTGAGAGGCAAGGGTAAGTTGTACACAGCTCCTCATAGGAACCACAAAATGTTGAGGCAGTATAGTGGCTATGTTAAGCCCAGGGCTGTGGAGTCAGTCTTACTGGGACTGAACATCAGTTCTACCACTGACTGTGACCTTGGGCAAGTCCCTGAAACTTGCCAGACAAGGGTCCTCATCTGTGAAATGGGTGGTCAAGAGTCTTTCCTCTTAGGGTTGCTGGAAACGTGAGAGAAGAGAATGCTTGCGTAGGGCCTTGCCCATTTTAAGTGTGAGCCTTTGACAATGAACTTCTGATAACACTCTTCTCACTGCCTTCTTTGCTGGGAAGAAGGCCTCATTTAGTAAAACCCGTAGGAAAAATTAATTATTTTGTACCCACTTTTCTGACATTTTCTAAGTGACAACTTCCAATTTACCTGGGCAAATAGTTATAGTAGAAGATTCTGGTCTTCTCTCTCTTCTAGGCATTTTATGAACATTAACAATGCTTTAATTTAAATACCGAAGGGAAGGGCTAAGAACTACTCTGGTGGAAACATAAAAGAGGTATTTTGTGTAGAGCTGAACAGCAAATCAAAAAATGACTATCTGCTTGCCCTGCTGCTGAAGGTGACACTGAAAGGCAATATTACTGTGCCAAAGCCAATTAGTTTTCTAAAAGATACCATCGATCAAGCTCAGTGAGAAGGAGGAAGACATGTCTCTGCTGGATGTATTTATGTGAATATGCTATTGGCCAGAGAAAGAACTGTGAGGCTTATCCCGGCATCAGTGCTCCTTTGGGCTTGAACACTCTTCATGATAGTCTTTACTTGGTCGTTGGTAGAATTTTTGGCATAGCAACCCTGACTTTCCATTCAAAATTTACTCCAAAGTTCTCAAAAGCTCTTTACTGATAAAGATATAACTTTGTGTAAATAGGGAATCCCCAAACAGAGACATGGATGTGATATAAGTTTATTGCCTTCTTCCATAAAAGTGCAAAGGTCCGAGACTGATGGCGTATCCTTGCCATTCTCAACACGAATTCTATCTTGGGGTCCAAGGCAGCAGATCCAATGTTTGCTAATTTCTGCCAGCACAAAAAGGAAAGACAAAGGACAGACAACTTCCTTTGTAAGGGATTTTCCCCACCAATTACATACAATGCATTTGGCCGGAGTGTGGTGACTAGCTGTAAGGGAGTCTAGGTTGGTGGTTAGATGTCCAGTTGTATGTGAAAAGACTCTGTAGTTGCCAGAAGAAATACAATGTAAATTGGGAGTGATCTGCAATCTGTAGCACAGTCTCCTTCCCTAATCAAAGGCAACACTTTAGTTCCTAATGCATCCATGTCTGCTTTGCTAAATAGGCTCTCCATGAGCCATTCTGGCTACAGTGGTCACAACAGGCATCTTGAAGTTTTTTGAATTCATTTTGCCCTTTGCATTTTTTGCTCTTGGCTTTTCTTTTTCCTATTTTATTTGTCTCTCAATAGCCTATCTATCTTTCCTTTGAGACCTGAGAAGAATTCTGTCTAGGTGTGAAATAATCCATAACTTTGACATAACGGAAACAGTATAGAGGAGAAGCAAGCCAAATGGAGATCTTCTTATTAAGGCAAAGGTTTTGTTTACCACAGTGAGGGAGGGCATACAGTTCTACCAGTTACACAAAGCTCAGGATCATCTGTCTTAGTAGGACATATATTAGGAAAGGTCAACATTGTGGCTGTTGGCCAATTAAGAAATAAGGCAGTGTGTCTGGTAACATCATAAGATTTGTTCTTAAATGATGAACCATGATAGACTATTAGGGACAAAGGGTCTAGGGCTGGGATAAAAGAGGATATCAGTACCTACAATATATTAGGCAGTTACAGCAAATGGTTGAAGCATGAGGCATGATAAGTTATCAGAAATTAGGATATGGGAAGTTAATGAGAAACTCAGGGATTTGGGCTAGATACCCAGGAAATTATAAAGCAAAGACATAAACTTCAAAGTGTAAGGCGCCAGAAGGACTGAAAATTTTCTACTGCATCTTCCTTATGTCTTTGCTGTTTCTCTCATCCCCTCTTGGCCATGATCTCATCCCCTATATCTTTCTCTCCATTCCAATGGTTACTAATCCACAAGAGTATTCCCTTCCTCTTCTGAGAACCATTTTGCCTATTTCTGATAGCAGTAGATTTCAGCTGATACCTTCTGCTAAAGCACTATAAATTTCCACTCGTTTTCTGGGACAGAACACGCCTTCTGAGCCTTTTAAACTCAGAGTTTGAAATAACTTAAGACATGGTGTTTTGAATGATTCTTCTATATTGATTATACAGATAACTAGGACTTAACCATAGCTCAGAGAATTTTTGTTACTACTGCAAGAAGAGATTGAGAGGAATGTGGTTTTAAAGAGAGAGAAACAGAGATAGAGAGAGACAAAGAGACAGAGAGAAACATCTTGTTACATACAGGGGAGTCCCTGTAAGATTATCAGCAGATTTTTCAGCAAAAATCTTTCAAGCCAAAATGGACTGGCATGATATATTTAAAGTGCTGAAAGAAAAACAAACACAAAAAAGCTTCCAACCAGGATACTCTACCCAGCAAAGTTATCATTCAGATTTAAAGGGGAGATACAGAGTTTTCCAGACAAGAAAAAGCTAAGGAGTTCAGACAACTAAAATGGCCTTAAAAGAAAAAAAAAAAAAAAGACCTTACAAGAAATGTTAAAGAAACTTTTTTTTTTAAGCTGAAAAGAAAGGGCACTAATTGGAAAACATATGGAAGAATCAATCTCACTGGAGAGGTGAATATACAGTAAAGGTAGTAGAATACTCACCTATAAATCTAGTATGAAGGTTAAAAGATAAAAGTTGTAAAAGTAATTATGATTATAATAATTGATACACAAATAAAATTTGACATCAAAAATATAAAATTGAGTGGGTACCTTGGTGGTTTGGTCAGTTGATTCTCTGACTTTGGCTCAGGTCATGATCTCATGGTTCATGAGTTCAAGCCCCATGTCAATTCCCCTGCTTGTTCTCTCTCTCTCTCTCTCTCTCTCTCTCTCAAATATTTAAAAACTGGGGCTAAATATAAACTGGCTAAATAAAAAGTTGGGCTAAAATTATCAAGCTTTAGAATAGGATTAAATGTAAATTGTTATCAACTTAAAATAGACTGTTATTAAGTTGTTATATATAAGAAAAAAAACCTATAGTAAATACACCAAAGAGAAAGAGAAAAGAATTTAAGTATACCACTAAAGAAAAATATCAATCCACACAGGAAAGAATAAGAGAAGAAGAAAGAAACAGAGAGGAACCACAAAACAGTCAGTAAACAATTAATAAAATGGCAATAAGTACATACAATTAATAATTACATAGAATGTAAAAAGACTAAATGCTCCCATCAAGAGACACAGAGTAACTGAATAGGTAACAACAACAACAACAACAACAAGGAGGAGGATGCATCTGTATGCTGCCTACAAGAGACTCACTTTAGCTATAAGAACACACACAAAATGAAAGGGAAGGTATATAAAAAGATATTCCAAGCAAATGGAAGTCACAAGATAGCAGGAGTAGCTTATACTTGTATCAAACAAAACAGACTTTGAAACAAAGAATGTAATAAGAGACAAATATGGGTGTTGCATAATGATAAAGAGGTCAAACCAACAAGAGGATACACCATTTGTAAATATCCATGCACCCAACATAGGAGGACCTAAATATATAAAGCAAATATTAACACCCCTAAAGGGAGAAATAGACAACAGTACAATAATAGTAGGTAATTTTAATACCCCACTTACATTAAAGGATAGATCATCCAACCAGAATATCAATAAGGAAACACAGGCCTTAAAGGACACATTAGAAAAAATGGATGTAATAAATATATACAGAACATTCCATCCAAAAGCAACAGAATACACATTTTACTCAAATACACATGGAATATATTCTAGGATAGATTATATATTTGGCCACAAAACAGATCCTAATAAATGTAAGAGGATTGAAACTCATTTCTGACCACAGTGGTTTGAAACCACAATGGTATGTAATCAGGAAAGAGTTACCTGGTGGCACCTGGGTGGCTCGATCAGTTGGGTGTTCAACTTCCACTCAGGTCATGATCTCATGGTTTGTGAGTTCTGGGCCCGCATCAGGCCCTCTGCTGTCAATGCAGAGCCCACTTCTTATCCTCTCTCTCTCCTCTCCCTCTCTCCCTGCCCCTCCCCCACTCTCTCCCTCTCTTGCTCTCAAAAATAAAAATAAACATAAAAAAAAAAGAATTACATGAAGAAAATAGAAAAATTCACAAATATGTGGAGAGTAAGCAACATGTTACTGAACAACCAACAACCTTGTGGTCCTTGTGGTCAAGGAAGAAATCAAAAGAGAAATTTCAAAAATACCTTGTGACAAATTAAAATGGAAATATAATATACCAAAATTGGCGGCACACAGCAAAAGCAGTTCTTTTTATTTTTTTTTATTTTTTTAATGTTTATTTATTTTTGAGACAGAGAGTGTGATTGGGGGTGGGGCAGAAAAAGAGGGAGACACAGAATCCAAACCAGGCTCCAGGCTCTGAGGTGCCAGCACAGAGCCTGATGCAGGGCTTGAATTTGCAGACCATGAGATCGTGACCTGAGCCAAGTCAGTCACTCAACCGACTGAGCCACCCAGGGTCCCAGCAACAAAAACAGTTCTAAGAGGAAAGTTCATAGTCATAAATACCTACCTCAAGAAACAAAATCTCATATAAACAACCTAACTTTATACACCATCGAACTAAAAGAAAAGAAGAAATGAAGACCAAAGTTAACAGAAGAAAGGAAACAACAAAGATTAGAGCAGAAATGAAATGGGGACTAAAAAGGAAAAGGAAATAGGAAAGATCAAAGAAACTAAGAGTCGGTTCTTTGAAAAGATTAACGATAATGAGAGGCCTTTAGCTAGACTCACTGAGTTATGGCTCCAAGGCAGACAAGGCAGATAGATCTGAGTTCTTTAGTTTGATGACAAGTTTTAAAACAAACCATAATGAAAAGAGAGGACATAATGTAATTCCTTTGGCTCCTACAGCAGCCAAGAAAGGACATGACTCAGGATTCCCATAAGAAAGAGCCAGCTGCAAGTTGTGTAGTCAGCTGATGGTCTTCAGCTGATGCTCTCTCCCACGGCAACTTGATGGGTGGGTGTGGCAGGGATACTTAGGTCTGGTCATTTCTTCCCAACGCTGAACTCACCCACCTTTGCATCTGCTTTCCAGAAGACTTGAACTGATGCAGCTCCAACTGAATTTTTCCAGAGCCAGATATGGAGGGACATCTTAAAAAACTTCTTCCATAGTATAGGGAAAATATTCCTATCTTTTACAACATCTTAGCATATGGCATCGATGATAAAGAAAGAGGATGTTACTTAGAGTAAGAAGAAGAAAAGCTCACCTTTTCTGGTCTGGAAGATTGTGGACAGGAGTGAGGTGTAGGAAAGCCTAAGTGTAAGAAATGTATATGAACGTTCTGCTAAGAGAAGCACTCTGCCATTGAACTTAAGTGTTCCTGCATTTTCTTGCTAGGTATGGCAAAAATGCAAAGACTTGACTGCACTTACTTGGGCCATTTCTCAGTGTTGTACTGGTAGGAAACAACCTTAAGGGATGATATAATGTTTCCAGAACAAAGATGACGCGTAATGTAAAAGCAGCAGGTTTCCCAAGATCAATGTTCTTCAGCATTGAATCAAACTCATTATAGGCTCAGTGATCACCTGGGCCATTTTTTATCACCTCCGTGGAAATTGGGGTCAAAGGTAACCAGTGCTAACATCATACTCGTGCTGCTTGCTGTGTTAAAATAAAGTCCTTTGTCTCTGACCCAGAGACCTTGTGTCTTCTACCAGCAACTATGAAACAATAACAGGCTACCCTGTTAACTTCAAAGTAGGGTACAATCTCAGGCCTTGACAGGTTCTCTCTCCCAGTTGTTTTGAATCTCTAAACCATAGAAAAATGGGTAACAAGAAGAGGTCCCTGGAGGTAGAAGAACCCATACCCCACCTGGAAGAGTTAGAGCAGACTGCTTTATAGATGATCCATATACGGACTTGGAACTAGGTCTCACCAGAGAAACCTTGTGGCACAGTGGTAGATTAGGTTGACAGAGTCCTGGACATTAACTTACAAAGTATACCTGAGTTTCCCTGAGTTGAATGGAATTCTAGAATTTCTTGTGCTCCTTGTGAAAAGAAATTAAAGATAGTCAAGGGTGCTGGCCAGTTAGCTTATGGGAAGAGGAATAGTGATAGTGCAGGTGGACCATCTGGGCTAAGCATTTCATGGGTGGCATAGCCAGAGGCCAGTGAAACTAAACACCAGAGATTTGGGAGGTGAGGCTGAAATATCAAGGCCTTGAGACAAAATAAAATTTTTTAATGGCATCATAATTCAACTTACGACCCTAGGTGCCTTAGGACTCTAGGACTTAATTCAGTTTAAGACTCTAGGACACTCTAGTGCCCTCTAGAGGACACTCTAAGGCATGGCTTGGGTGTGAAGACACATTAACAGTAACACAAGATCACATAGGTTTCCCTTCCTACAACCCTGGGAACCCTCCTCCTGAGAGAACTTGGGGGAGACAGCACTTAGCCACTTAAAACACTGTTAGTGTCCGAAGAGAACTGTGGACTGCCTGAAAGGACCGTCAAACTTACTTCATCATACCTAATTGAAATCAGAAGGGCTAAAGTGCTTTTCCTGCTATCTGGATTCTGAGAGCTTGTGGCAAAGAACCAAGTGATGATAAAGACAGTAAAGGAACAGGGTCTCCTGGGTGGCTCGGTTATGTGTCCGACTTCAGCTCAGGTCCTGATACCACGGTTTGTGAGTTTGAGCCTCGCGTTGGGCTGTGTGCTGACAGCTCAGAGCCTGGAGCCTGCTTCGGATTCTGTGTCTCCATCGCTCTCTGCCCCTCCCCCAGCTAGTTCTCTCTCTCTCTCTCTCTCTCTCTCTCTCAAAAATAAATAAACATTTAAAAAGTTCTTTAAAAAGACAGTAAAGAACCATAGTTCCTCTGCTGAGTTGCAAAGGGAGTGGCTTTTGTGGCTCCATTTTATAACATGCCAACAGATGAGGGTAGAAGGTAAAAAATTTAAAACGCTAGGTGTACTTGGTCAGTTTTCTCAGTTGGTGTATAGTGTAGAATGTGTAAGAGATAATGCAGTTGCTTTGAATATCCTGTTAAGGAGTTTTAGCTCTATTCTGTGCAAAGAGTAGGGTCTTTGGAGGGGATTTTTATGAGGGTAATAAGAGCTTGTTTGGAGGTTCTAGCAGGGGAGCACAGCTACTCGTATACCCTTGACCGAAGAACGCTCCTTCTCTATCGGGGAAGGTCGTCCTCTTCCACCGAGCGCGCAGTTTCCAGAGGGACGCACATGCAGCGGTGAGGGAGGAAGTGGACACCCTCCTAGCCAGCCAGATCAGCCAAATCAACCCTGGCGATCAATCGGGTGACATGTCGTAGCCAGATCACCCTCACATCCTAGGAGGGTAATAAGAGAATCCGTGATGTAATTTGCAGAAGTTCCTTCAATTAAAAAATATGCATCCATTACTGGGTTCTACTCCTAAAGCCAAGACTAGACTATATGTTAGTGAACTTGAATATACATAAAAAGAAAAAAAATAATAATAAAAGGAAAAAATAAAAAAAGACATGTATATGTATACATATATATATGTCTGTATATATATATATATATATATGTGTGTGTGTGTGTCTCCAGACATATAAGTATAAAGAATTGGAAGAAGAATGACACGAGGCAGTAGACTGGTATTAAAAGCCTGAATTGGGGCAGTCCCTTGGTGCAGAGAAAATTTTTACTTAACACAGAGAGAACCTTGCCCTGTAGCAAATACAGCATCTACCACATCCCTCAAATGTGATAGATGAACTGATGTATGTAGCAAATGAAATAGTGATCTCCTCAGGAAAGTGCTTCAGTATTTCATATATGGATTTTCTGAAATCATTTTGTAGTATTTTTTCTGCTATGGCGAGCTATATCATAAAATGTGGTAAAAATGAATGCAGTTTTAAAGTCTCCCATTTAGAAATGCTTTGACTGCTGGTCTACATATAGATGTGACAAACCGGAATAAATAAATTTACAGAGTTCCAATGTGTGTCCTTTTTAAATAGAATTAATTAGTTGAAGAAATGAGACATTCTCACATTTAAAAATAAACTCCAAGCTAATTTTCAGATTGTTACCAAGAATATATCTGCAATCTCACTCCTGATAGAGTAAAAATGATACAGTAAATATTCATTTATGCACAAATTTTAGGGATTAGTTTATTTTTGACATATTGTTCTACTTATTGTAATAGTCTGGTTAATAAAAAAAAAAACAACAAGATACTCACATAAGCATTTCATATTTAAGAAGATGGCATTCCAAAAAAAAAATATATTAGCACTAAGATTATTCTGCATGTACTTAAATCTTTGAGGATTTAGATGGCGTTTTATGATGACGTCACATAGAAAACTGTGCTCAAAGGGACAGGCTGCATTGCTTTGCAAACTAATTTGGCGACTCAAAAAAGTACTCTACCTAAGGAAATCGTGTTGTAAACTGCTATTAGATTATTTTGAGAATCCGTAAGAATCTTTGCAACCAGTGTGTCCCAGAAAGACTTCACCCGTGTTAGCCAGCCTGCGTTCTGCTCCCTGAGAGTTAAGTATCCCCAGTGAGGAAAGGAAGAGACAGAAGGCACTGGCGTCTGAGAACTCAAGAAGTGGACAATAGAAGTGAGCAACTGACCGAAGTGTTCAACTGACAGCAACGGCATTAGAAGAAGCTTTTTTAAACTAACTCTTGTCCTGAATAAACGGCAAAAAACTATAGGGAAAATGGCATAAAAAGTCATTTTATTGCTTATTTGCCTTTTTCTTATGCCTGAGGACACATTCTTCTTTGTTATTCTAAGTCTCTCAACCAAGGGCTGAACTTTCCCCCTTAAAGTATTCCTTTCTAAAAACCCTAATAGCTTTTTCCCTCCCCTGGTTTCTTTCTTCCACCTCCACCCCATCAAAAATGTCATTTGAACAGTTCAGGTGACCCCAAATGGCTTTTAGCTGGTTGACGAATTGATACTGCTTATGTGAATTCTAGCCCACTTAATTCTACAAGAGTTAGTAGCGTTTTAAAGAAGGTTACTTGATAAATCAAAGACATCTTTATTATATTAAAAAAATTTTTTTAAGTTTATTTATCCATTTTGAGAGAGAGAGAGAGGAGGGGCAGAGAGAGAGGGGGAAAGAGAATCCCAAGCAGTCTCTGTGCTGTCAGAGCAGAGTCTGACGGGACTCGAACTCATGAACTTGGAGATCATGACCTGAGCTGAAATCTAGAGTTGGATGTGGAACCGACTAAGCCACCTAGGCACTGGTACTTGACAGAATTTTTAAGATGAGACTGAAAGACTTCCTTCATACGTGCAAATGTTGCACATGCGAAATTATACCATTAAGTCTGGTAGGTCATCTTGATTCAGCTAAACTAAGATTTCTACAGTTGATTTTATTCATCAAAAGTTTCCATGGCAATTCCATGGGGGGAATAATTTTTCAACAAATGGTTGAAATGGTTGGGAATAGATGAGTAGCCATATGTAAAGAAATAAATCCTGGCACATACTTCACAGCACACACAAAACTAATTTCAAATGGGTATACATCCAAATGTAAGAGCTAAGGCTATAAAAGTTCTTGAAGAAAAAAAATTGAAAAAAATCTTAGTAATCTTATGTTTGACAAGAATTTCTTAAATTCAACACAAAAAACTGAAATGTCAAAAATTGGACTTAGTAAAAATGTTTGCTGCTAAGACATTGTTACCAAAATAAACGGAAACATGAAGACAGAGAAATATTTACAAAATCTGTATCTAACAAAGACTCTGTATCTAAAATATATAAAGAGCTCCTGCAACTTAATAATGAGAAGATAAACAGCCAAATAAAAATGGGCAAAATATTTGAGCAATCATATCCCCCAAAAAGACATATAACAAGCACACGAAAAGATGCTCAACATCGTCAGCCATTGGGCTAACGTAAATGAAAAACCAAGATGAGATACTAGTGCACACCTAGTATTTATGACCAAAATTGGAAAGACTGGACATACCAAGTGCTAGTATGGGTATGGAAGAAATGGAACTCTCATACGCTGCTCATGGAAAGGTAAAATTGTACAATTACTTTGGAAAACAATTTAACAGTTTCTTCCAAAATTAAATATACACCAACTACACAAGCTGGAAACTCCATTCCGAGGTTTCTACCCAGGAAAAATAAATGGCTATATCTATCAAAGACTCGTGCATGAGTGTTCAAAGCAATTTTATTTGTAATAGATGAAAAGAAAAAAAAAGTTCATCACAGATTTATATACCCATCACAATGGTAATAAAAAGGAAGAAATTACTGAGACGTTCAACAACTGGGCAGAATCTGAAAATAATTATGTTTAGTGGAAGAAGCTAGACACACAGAGAATATACTGTATTTTTCCACTTGTATACAGTTTAGAAAACACAAACTACTCTAAAGTATCATAAACAGATGAGGGGTTCCCCAGGCATGGGGAGGGGTGAGGAGAAAGAAAGAAATTAACAAGGGGAACGAGGATATTTTGGGGGCATAATAGATATATTCAGTATCTTGATTGTAGTAGTTTCACAGATGTACATATATATGAAAACTCAGAAAATTGCACATTTTAAATATGTACAGTTTATTTTACATCAACTTTGTGTCAATAAAGCTTTAAAAATAACAGTTTAAAGATAAAGTATTTTGGCCTCCATACTAAAGAGTTTGATTTTTCTCTGTAAGTACTTGAACATAGTCTTTGGATCCCTTTTTATAGGATCAAACAATGTTATAAATGGTAAGTATTCCAAATTCATCTGGTCCAATCACTTCATTTTACATATTTGGTAGCCAAAATATATTTTACATATTTGGAAGCAGAGAAACTAAATGGGTTTTCTAAGTTATCTGTCAACATGACAACTAGAATTGCATTCTGCTGGCTTCAGCTAGGATACCTTTCACACATTTCTGGAGTTTTTTGCTGTACTGTCCATGAGACCAAATTTCCTAATATGAACAGTGACAAAACTGACAAGGAACAGACATTCCAAGAAAGCTCCAAAAGTGTCTCTGCTTCTGCCATCTGTTCCTTAAGAATTGCATGATGAGAAAAAAAAAAAAAATGTGCTGTCCTTTTATGTCTTATAAAATGTAAATCCTGAATACTCCTTTTGGTATCAATATTTTGCCCTTTTGCTTCAATTATGTAAAATGGCTTTTTTTTTTTTTTTTTGGTAAAATGATTCTTTATCCACAGTTAACATATTTTCAGAAAGCTTGCCCAAATACGACTTTCTCATAAACTATTGTGGCAAAAATTAAAATGTGTAGACTTTACCAACAAAATAATAGATTTTTTTTTACATTGCCTGAATATAATGTTTTGCCAAAATTTGGATTTTTAAGCAGAGTGTTAAATCTCTGAATTATCAGTTCAGGAGGATGGATGAGTTCCTTGCCTATACCACACCAGTGTTACTAATTTTAATTTAAACTTTTCAATTTACTTGTTGCCTCAACAGATGATGTCTGTAGCAGATGATGCCTTTTTCTACTCAATCTCTCTCTCTCCCACTTTTTTTTTCTGATAGCTATGTTCGTCTCCGAGTGTAGGGTTAGAAACTACCTTTCCTGGATTCCCTGATGTAGGTGCTGACATGATCCTGATGTGGAAGTCTTCTGGAGGCTTTGGTTTGGTTGGGATGGACAGATAATCCCTCCTTGAGCGCTGTCCTTAGCACATTTTGTGAAAAAAAAAAAAAATACCTAGACCATCTGCTCGAGGACAAAGTCAATGCCCAGGATAGCAGAAGGAAAGATAAAAATTACCTGAGCCATTTAGGAATCCAGGGGGTGGGATGGAGAGCCCAGAAGGCAAAATGTAAACTCCGAGAGGGCAAAGGCAAAAGTCATAGAATATTCCTAGGCCTTGAAACCTAATATGGAGATTTCAAACCTAATCCTGCAGAATTATTAAACTACTTTGGATGGTGACTCCATTTTACCTACTCGTTTTCCCTGTTCGAACCAGAATATCTAGAAACTATTAACCTATGTCTGTCCCATCATTGTATGTTGGAATCAGATAACAAATTCCTTTAGTTTCAGAGAGCCACACAGAGAAAAAAATTGTGCCCTAGTGGGTATTTGATAGATTATACCAAGAGCCTCATCTGCACCTGATGTAGAAGACAGATGATGAGATTCAGGATTTTTCAGCTGATGCCATAACAGAATGAGAACTTTGGGGACCTTGAGATGGGATAAACATAATTTGCATTTGCGAAGAATGTAAATTTTGGGAGGCCAGGGTATGGATTGCGATGCTCCAAATATGGCCACATCCTAATCCCCAGAACCTGAAAATATGTTGTGTTGCATGGCAAAAGGGACTTTGCTGTTGTAGTTAAGGTAATAAATCTTTAAAGAGAGAGATTAGTCTGGATTATCTGGGTGGGTCCAGTCTCATCACACAAACATGAAAAGCAGAGAAGTTTCTCCAGTTGGAGGCACAGAAATGTTGTGGAGAAAGTCAGAGATGCCAAGCCTGAGAAGGGCTCGACTGTCCATTGTTGACATTCAATATGGAGGGCAGGGCGCAGGGATCTCAGTCCTAGAACCACAAGAACCAGAATTCTCCCAATTACCTGGATTCTTTCCCAAGGCCCAGGCAGCTGGTGCATTGACATTGGTCTGCTGAGATCTTAAGCAGAGAATCCAGCTAAGACATGTGCCTTGACTTTGGACTTACAAAATTCACAACATGATAAACTTGAGTTGTTTTGTGCTGCTTAAAACAAACAGATGTGTAAAATAAGAAACTCTTTAACGATTCTTTCAAATTAGATAGAATTCATGGAATAATCTCCAAGAGATCATTTCACTTGTCACTAATTTTTTTTTTTTTGGTTGATAATTGAGTTTATAATTTTGTATTCTCCTTCCCCAGAAACCTAATTCTGATCCACAGAGAAGAAATCAGCTACAGTTTGGAAACACCTACAATTTGCAAACTGATATAAGCCAGCAGTCATCTTTGCTGAGAGGCCACCTTTCCCACATATCACTGTTTATTTAACTTGAGGTATTTTCAGATGTTTTGGAAATGTATCTATTGGCTTATTTTGCATGTTTCTGTGTATGCTTAACCTCTGCCCCTTTTCTTCCTTTCCTTCAAGTATTAGTCTGCTAAGGCTGCTATAAGAAAATACCATAGGGGCGCCTGGGTGGCTCAGTCAGTTGAGCATCTGACTTTGGCTCAGGTCATGGTTCCAAAGTTGGAGCCCTGCACTGGGCTCTGTGCTGACAGCTCAGAGCCTGGAGCCTGCTTTGGATTCTGTGACTCCCCCTCTCTCTGTGTGTCTCTCCCCTCATCTCTCTCTCAAAAATAAACAAACATTAAAAAAAATATATTTATTTATTTTGAAAGAGACAGAGTGTGGGCGGGGGAAGAGCAGAGATAGAGGGAGACAGAGAATCCCAAGCAGGCTCTGTGAGGTCCGGGCACAGAGCCCCGACACAGGGCTCCAACTCATAAAACGCTAAGATCATGACCTGAGCCGAAATCAAGAGGTGGAAGCTTAAGCAACTGAGCCACTCCGGCACCCCGAATGCATTTGAAAAGCTAAGCTCTTATAAGGTTTCAAGCTGCATCAAGTGAAAAATAGGATTTGGAATTTTTTTCAATAAAAGCTGTAGACACATTCTAAGAACAAATACAACTCAATTTTTCTTTATTGATCTAACTTAATGGCATTATTAACACTTCTACGCTATAGGAAATACCTGGTCCAGTGCCTGGCATATAGTTTTTGAATAAAAAAAATGGGTGCATGTTTTGGTTCCCTTGAATAACAGGCAAGAAAGTACTATGACCATACCCGTTTCTCTACTTTCCCTGGACCGATGACTGTTTATCGAAACAGCAGTTTCAAGGCACCTGGGTGGCTCAGTCGGTTGAGCGTCCGACTTCGGCTCAGGTCATGATCTCACAGTCTGTGAGTTCGAGCCCTGCGTCAGGCTCTGTGCTGACTGCTCAGAGCCTGGAGTCTGCTTCCGATTCTGTGTCTCCCTCTCTCTCTGACCCTCCCCCGTTCATGCTCTGTCTCTCTCTGTCTCAAAAATAAACGTTAAAAAAAAAAAAAATTAAAAAAAAAAAAAAAAGAAACAGCAGTTTCCTTGGGTTCCTCAAATACTACAGAAGTAGGCCCTGTATTATAAATGAGTGCGAGCTTGAAACAAGTATAAACCGTTACCATTAATGGCGTCCTATCATAAAGCTGCCAGAAACACTGTCTGGAAGCTGCCGCCAGATTCTTGCTTTAAAGCTTTGTAACTAATTACTGACCAAAACAACAATTTTCCTTAAAAAGAGAACTCCCAAAGAGAGTTTCATTTAACACCAAATCTCATTTAAATGACCTCTCCAAGGTCTAATAAAAATAGCAGAGAAAATGGCAATTTACATACATTAAGGTAAATGTTGCGGCCTGCAAAAATTGTCAATATACTACTTGTTACCATTTCAAAAGCATTCATTCCTCATGTCTCTTATCTGGATGATGCAGCTTCGAAAGGAATTTCAGGCTGCTGGTTCTAGAAACAAGATGTGGCAGAAAGAGACCCACACGCTTCAACGTAATGAGACCAATGGACTTTTTCCTTCTTAAGAAAGTTGACTGACATTTTCAAGGAAAGAGAAGTGAATTCTTTTCTAACTTCTTAAAGAAAACGAACACTAGTCTAGCATCGAATGTTTACATTTAGGCTTGACACGTTAGGAAACTTGAGTTTAACGGGCAAAAACTTAGGAAACATTCCTCAGACAGCACTTAAGGGTTCAGTAAATATTTATTTCTTTAGCATCTAAGTTGAGCTAAATACAAATTGTACATAATAGTACAGGCAAATGATGCAGTGCATAGCGGCAAATCCATAGGATAGTCAAAGGGACACACTGTCCATGGTCTTTGCACCTTACCACTAGATGATAATAAGTCTCATGGCTTATAATCAGTGAAAGAAATAAGAAAGCACATGCTGTTATGGGCCCAGGCAAATAAAAGGAAGCCATATAGGCCAGAACACCCCAATACAGTACTCTAGCTATAAGCCACTTAAACACAAACAGAACACATTCAATAATAATGAGAGCCAAAATATAACGCTACCTTCCCGAGAAAAAATAAGCATACCAGCTTAAATAACACACTCCAATCAAAACAGCGTTCGTGGAAAATCTATTATTTATACCTGATTCAAATGCAACAGGTGTTGGCCTGAAAAATGAGCACTGCTTTTGAAAAAGCAACTTGATGTGATGATACTCTGTCGTAAGAGCAAGAACATGGACTCCTTATTGTCATCATAACTGCAAGCACTTTCTCCCGGGATCTCAAGTTTCCACACGAGGCTAAGCAGTTCTCTTAATGTCCCTGTCAGGCTAAAGACAACTCACTTTTAAGGTCAACAGCTGTTGTGTTTGTTTCATGCTTAACACCAACAGGCAGAACTATGTATCATAGTTTACAAATTGTACAAAAGCTCATAATCGCTACGAAGATTTACAAAGCCCTACACCCTATTGCGAATATTAAACACTCAATAAAAACATCCTAACTGTTCAGCTAATTTGGGGAAACACAAAAACTCCAAAATATATACAGAATTGCCGCTTACTAAACAGGCAAAGACTTTCTGCTCCCTTTTATGTAGATTTCTTACTCGCGTTTATTTCTAGTTTAATCCCTGTTTCTCCAAGTTAATAGCTTTGCATTGAAATTTTCAGTGATAAACACATAGGAAAAAAGTTAGCAATGTAGAATGTTAGACATGGAAGAGACCTCACAGATCATGAAGTGAACCCTCCTGGAGTTGTAATCCTACTTGCAAACAAATCTTCATCTCTGTATAGCTGACATAGAACTGAACGAGGAGGTGTGCACGGCTTGACCTCAAGGCTCATCCTATACACCGGGCCTCTCTGCTTGCAGAGAATGTCCTAGCATTGGTCTGAAAAAGCAGGAGACCGATCCTGCATGGAGGTGCCTCTTTGAACCTAGGAGGGGCAGTTATGATTCTTTCTCAGCTTAATGTTTGTTCCTAGAGGGCATGATTTCTCTTCACCAGGTCTCTGGGGAAAATACGGTGAGTCAGGGCCGACTCTTAACTCCCCCAAGTCTTGTAGGTAGCTAAGTACATGCCCTTCCTGAGTTCAAGAAAAAGAGGATAAAGCTGATCAACACATTAGTGATTTTCTAAGCCTGGACATTTCTCAAAGGAGACCCTGAATTTGAACTCTGACACCAGACCGAATAAAAGACTGGGAAGGTGTTCTGTGGTAGGTTTCAGATTCTCAAGAAGGACAGCCACCTAGGTTGTTGGTTTGTCTTTTGAGAGGGCAATACAGCTTTATCTTAAAGTACATCGTGATGTGTTCCTGTGGTGCAACGCATCTGCACACGTTTGGGGGAAGAAATGGGGAGACAGTAAGAAAAGGGAAAAAAAGTATGTATGAATGGAAATTTAGTGCTCTTACTCAATTGTGGACTTGAGTCGTCAACATTTTCTTATCAAGATGCTCTTAAATTAGCATTTTAAAAAGCTCCCTCTCCTTAATGGTCATTTCATATTCCTTGAACAGCTTCAAGGTATATTTAATTCTTAAGACTTATTATCAAAGTTATTTTCCTCAGTCTTATCTCTTCAGTTACGAAATATTTTAGCTCATAAAGGACATTACTGTTATCCTTGTTAACAACTGCTTATATGCGCTATTGGGATTAAAATGTCAACTAAGTATGTGCTATATGCCTTACTTAAAAAAAAAAAAAAAAAAAAAAAAAACCTGAAGAGAAAATCCTGCTTTCCTTTTTCCTGTATTAATGGAAGAATATTTTCAATAAATCGTGCTTTACTGACTTATCTGTTCACTTTGAGTATTTCAGACATAAACTTTGCTAAGGACCCCTGTGATCTGTGGTTATGGTTCTACTTCTCCACACTGGGTGGGATTTTATCGAAATAAATACATGCCGTTTCCAGTTAACACTGGTGGGCGGCAATGACCTCCGGTGGATTCTTGAGGAAACAGCAACTGGGTTTTTCAGAGAACGTTCTTTTTCAAAATATTTCTATCCTTCAGAACTTTTGGAGCTTCATGGCTTAACAAACGAACTTCTTAGACTTTCTTAAAACACTTTTGTATTTGTTAATTTTCAAATGAAAGTATAAGCTATTCCAAGTTCTCCACACCTTAACTTTCTTAATTATATACTCTGTAAGCTAGCTTTGAAAGTTGAAATGAATATCTGAATATTTAAATAAACATTCGTAATTGTTTTCACGTGTAATACGCTTGTTTTTAATTTTTATTTAAATGAAAAATCTCAACAAAACTTCCTATATTAGAAAGGTAATCACTACATTAAAAGGTGAAGGACGGACTTCAAGAAATAAGCATTCTCAAAAACTTTGGATACTATTTATAAAAGTAAACGTGCTCTGGATATCTCGGTAGTTAAGTGACCCCGTGAAACAATTTTGTTATTTGTTAACATAAAATAGCGAGGGAATTAGATATCTGAGCACAAATTGCTTTAATATTTTAAAGACAATAAACATGTTTCTGGAGTGTCCTTTATATTTGAGGGAAGATTATTTAGAAGGTGTAAAATTTAAGTTTTAATAGAGCTTCAGGGCTATAATATCTTCATTTTTGGCCTGTGAGTTAATAAATTATTCATAAACACATTATTTCCATCTTAAAGCATGACATAAGCAGTGAGACATTTTTAAGTTTTTCTTTTTCTTCTGAAAATGGACAGGATGTATTAACAGAAACTGCTTTCAAATCTTTACTAGACAATCTGTAAAAAGAGAAAAAAGAGAATATACTTTTTCTACCACAAGAGGGTAGCAAAAACTTTTTCAGTTAGATTTCTAACTGTAACTTCATCTGTTTTTGGCATATTTTGCTATCTTTCTGAGAAGTTATCTTAATGTCATTCTTTCTGCACTGGAGTGAAATTCAAAGGATGTGTTTTCATCATGAAATGTAACTGTAGAGAATGTGGCTTATTGAATGTTTTATGAAGGGCACGAGCCTCAAGGTGACCATAATTTTTCTTTCACGGTTTACAATAATTTCAACACACCTGGCTTCATAAAACTCATGGTTTAGATACTAATACAAGTTTTGTTTTGTTTTTTTCTTTTCCCACTAATACAATTCTTAAAAAGTACAGACAGTTCATGTGAGAATGATAAAGTATTTGGTATTCTTTACCTTTTACATCATAGTGGAAAGGTAGAATTCAGAAAGATTAAAATATATATTTAATTTTCACATGATTATTAACATCTCTAATTTTTCAATATTCCAATAACCGTAAGTCTTCCAAGAGAAAATAATAATTGCCATGGAAAAGCAGCCAGGTACTCAAAACTACAGACAAGGTCACTTTTTCATAAATATTGTTTAGAAAAGTTAGTTAACTTTATGTGATTTTTAACCAGTCAAATGAGTACGTGTAATAATTTATCATAATACCTTCACAGTCATTTCTGTATTACAGAAATCTGTTAAGCGATACGAAGCTGGATGGTTTCTCATTTTGTTTGTTTTCGGTTCCAAACATAAATTCTTCAGAAGCCAGGAGATGGTGTCACGCCGTCAGGAGTCCAGCGTGTGCCTGGGCAGGCGATAGTGCTCAGCTTTGGGACGAAGCTTCTTCTCCTGTGGGTTGGCGTACTTCCACTTGGAAGGTGACATTTTAAGCTTTTTCCTCTTCTTATCTGTGCACCAGACCTTTTCACAGTATTCTTCCACTCTCTGGAAGTTGCTATAACCAATCAGCTGTAAGAATTCCTTGTACCATGGTTTTGCCCCCTGTGGGATGATACTCTGGGCAGGACAAGGCATCTTGGGAGGCCCATCCTCTTCCAAGTCTTTGTGAAACATCTCCTCTACTCTCTCCTCTTCTACTACCTCCAGGGTAATTTTGCGGACGGTATGGACAAAACCATGCTCTACTGTCTGGCAAAAATAGGTCCCAGCATCCATTTTTCGTACCCTAAGGAAGAGTAAGCCGAGGTCCATCTTGACTACTCTGTCATCTGTCTTCACCTGCAAGAACAAGAAAATCAATGGCACTGGAGTATTATCTAGGAGAGAACACCAGCCTATAACCCTTTTACTATCATCAGATTTTTAATTTTTGTTATTACATGATGAAATCCTGAGAGTCACACATACATATGAGAGCGAGCAAGAGAGTGAGAGTGACTGAGAGAGGGGGAATGACTAATTAAATCAGGTGTGTGTGTTGAACTTACTTGAGATCACTTCATATAATGATTTTGACGTCATTTCACATCAATATTATTAAGAGGCGAGTGAAAGAGCTTTCTCCCTAATGATTTCAATTAATCATTAGAAAAAAAATATCTACTTCAGTACAGCACTCAAAGTTAGACTAAAATGAAGATCTATCAAATTTATTTTTTTTCTTAGTAGACAGCACAAATGCCATTTCTCCCATCAGTAGATCAAGGGTTCTTCCCTGATCATAAGGACCTGGGTCTTCCCCAGATCATAAAGACCAACATTTCCATAAGGATCTCTCTTAAGAGAGGTGAGAAACCTTCACTCTCTTTCTTTACCAAAAAAAAAAAAAAAAAAAAATCATCCATTAAGTGAGCATGCTTATATTTCTACAAGGCTTTCTACTTAACAGAGACTTAAAATCAAGCCAGAAACATCCATATTCTTCTTGGAAGAATTTCACACTCTAATAATTTTAAGTTTGCATATAACTTCAGGACTTGAATACCTTATGTTTGTGAAATAATAAGTTATGCACATTATTTCTATAAATTATTACAATTCAAGGTAAGAAGAGCCCAATAAAGCTTTTGATAAACAGCTCATATCTTATTACCGATAGTTGTACTAGTGAGGATATGATTTCACATTAGACAAATCTAAATTGAAATTCTGGCACTAACTGTGTGATCTGGGGCATTTATGTATATTCTCTTAGTTTTCTTTGTAAAAATGCAGATAATCCAAATGTCACTTGAATGTTGTGACGTTTCCATAAAATAATGTATAAGTGAAAACACTTTGTACAGGGCTATCAACACCGACCTCTACCTTTCTGTATACATTCTTTTAGCTAAAAACAAACTGGTTTTTGTTTTCAGATGACCCCAGATCATGCCATGATGGTATAAAGGTGACTCACACCTTACTGGCTGACTTCTCCCTTGAGAATACAAAACAAAAGCGATATTCTCCTTTGCCAGTATAAAAGGGGCATACGGACAACCAGAACCACTTTGGGAGCAAAGACCATTAAGACAAGCACACTTTTGCCCCAGTGGCAGGTATTGGCAAGACCTGCTGGGCTCACCTTTCCTGAACCTTAATCAGTTCCGGCACGTCCAAAGTTGCAATGTAATTACTCATGTGGACTCATTTATATAATCTGTGAATAATGTGACAAAATGGCGTTAGCAGTGTAGTAAGAAGAGATGCATCTCAAATAGGAATGTTAAAGACAAATTATGAGACACTCAGAGGGTGTTTTTTTTTTCTTCAGCCATGTAGGTAAATAAATTACTCAGCAGCTTTAGAGTGACACAGTTGGGTGAAGGGGCTCCATATATCCTTGATATAGGCTTCATTTGACTTGACAGGACTATGTCCAAGTAGGCAAAACGTTAGCTCCACTAACTCAGGAAGTTCTCCCGTGAGGGATCAGGAAGAGCTGTCATGCCATAAAACACACTACATACGTCACTACATAAAACAGTTGCTTACTTGGTGACAGGTTTTGCTGAGAAAGTATCCTTGGCAACTGCCACAGCCAATACCTCTTAAATGACTTGGAGTCACTGCTCACATTTACCCCTACTTAATCCATAAATTCACCACCATGCCTTGGATGCTTCTGACTCTGAAACACAACCTCCATTGTTTTTAAACTTATGGCTGCATTTGATATAGAGGGACCTGCCTTCTTAAACTTTTTTCTGTGTGGTACCTGCCATTTTACTCTCTTGGCTCTCCTCTTGGTTCTTTCTTGGTCTCTTGGTGTAGATTTCTCATTCTCTCTAAGGCACAATCCTCTACCCTTCCCTGATCTCATGTTTTATTTGCATTCATTTGGTAAGTCTTCTGTTTCCTCATTTCAACCAGCTTCCCTAAGACAGATCTCACACACAGATTATCCACTGTTTTGTATTTCCTGTTAATTACAAAACACTGACTGAAACTTACACCATCTTTCATTATTTACAATCCAGTGTCTCTCCACACAAACTGCACCTCCCCATTTACTAACTTCCCTATTCCTGACAATTACATTATTCTTCTTCTAGTTCCTCTGTCCTCATGTGTTGTCATACTTCTTACTCATTATTATGCCTTCATAGCCAACACATCACAAATTCCTATCAATATCTCTTCTGTGGTGATGGTGGGAAACATTCATTCCATTTCACCATTTTCCCACGTTAGACTTTCCCACGTTAGGCTCTTCTATTTTGTGACTGATTCTTTGACTTTATCTCACGGTAGATTCCTCCCAAATCTTCCTGCTTTCTGTGTCTGCTGCTATGCCCAGCTTGATTCTGTTGTACCTGCCTGTAGGGACTTCCCCACTGCTGGTTCCTTATTGGAAAAGACTGAATGAAAATGTCATCTCTTCAAACAGGCCTCCCTCACAGCACTGTAAGAGTGTACTCCTTCCCTTATTACCACCATGTCATCTGTTAACCTTTCTACAAGTGGGCATGCAAAATTACCTGCAAAAAAGAACAAGTCCTTCAAGTAAGTTTCTTTTGACTAATACCTTTCCCCTTTATTTCAACAAATGTGTATTATTTTACTCTGTTTCAAATCTCACTTCCTTTTATCATGCTCCTTATTCAGATTCTATTGCTTGCCCAAGCAAGTGAAAATTGTTCAGTTAACCAGATCTTGCTTTTTCTTTTTTTTAGAGATAGAGAGAGAGCAAGCAAAAGAAAAGCAGGGCAGAGGTGCACAGGGAGAGAGAATCTTAAACAGGCTCCATGCTTAGCGTGGAACCTGACACGGGGCTCAATCCCATGACCCTGGGATCATGACATGAGCCGAAATCACGCGTTGGACCCTCAACTGACCGAGTCACCAGGTGCTCCCAAATCCTGCCTTTCTAAATCCGTATTCCAAAACAGCTTACTGCAGTGTTTCTCATAGGTTGGGTGGAATAGGTACGTTTCTGGTGATCAATCAGTTTTATACAAAGACCTTGACTATTGTGTTTAGTTTTCACGATAATGTAAATTAATACACTGTATTTGGGATCATGGGGAAGATCAACTTCATTGTTAGTATTGGTGTTTATCATAGATTCTGAACTATTTTCAAGGCTTTAACAGTTTCCAGCTGCTGACAACAAAGATGAATGTAGTATGTTAATGATACGTTCCAGCCAGATGAAAACCAAACAACATCCCGATGTAGTAATGTACATAAAAAGTTTTGAAGTCACTTGTATCAAGTGTCAGGGGGATTGAGTCATCACACAGCAAAAAGTGCTCCAGGCAGATGTTTTATACACTCATGGACACACACACATATATGGTTGTCTGTGTCCCATGTTATGTTCATGGAGATGCCTTATTTCAGTGAAAAAAAAAAATAATAACACATTAAAGATTAAAAAATGCAAGTATTTATACCTTATTCGTAAATTTATTTTGTTTCTACATTTGAATAAAAGTTACAAGCAAAAATATGCACTCGTTTTATTCTTGTGCATATTTAATAAACATTTTAATATAAATTGTGCCAGCAGCACAGGACATTTTACATTCAACGGCACAAGGTGGGAACAACCTGTAGATACACCAGAGCCAAATCTTCCTCTTTGTAACTCCTGTACTCAGTTCCTTGTAGTGCCCCTTTATCGCTTCCATGTCTTATTCTAGTCTTACCCTTTCTTTCTGATAGCGAACTCCCTTATACTGTCTACCAAGCCACTTTTTAAAATTTCTTTCCAAGTTTACATTTTCATTTCTTAATGAATATTTTATTTTCAGCCAGATAGGTCTCATTTCTTTTTGTAATTCACTAAGCATTCACATTTGTAGCACACAAGCTGGTATTTACTCCTCTTCAAATAATTTTGTGATGCAAGTTTTTTCCCTTTAACCATATGACAAGTTTCATAAGAACAAATGTCTATCTCTTAATTATTCTAAATAGTCCATAATGAGTAGTGTGCTCAGAATACAGAGAAATGACAACATACTAATTAGTCCAGAGTGTGCAAGAATGCAAGACGATGGGATATCCCAGTAATGATATATCCAGAAGTTATTCACTTGTGGATTTACTCCAGAAGTAAATCCAATAAGGATTTAGACAGGAAGGAAGCAAAGATGATTTGAGGAGCAGTTAGTAACTATCGAAAAGGCTCTGCTTTGCAGATATAAATAGGAAAAGCACTTGTAGGACACTGTTTTCACCTGAAAGGAATCTGCATACCAACACCCTCACTGAATACGATCCTTTATCTTCTCCTTACTCTATATCCTGTGCGAATGCAAATATGAAAACAGGAAAGTCATCTATCCTAGTTTCTGGCATATACCAACCAGTTTATGAAAGTGTTCTAAAATAAAACAAAAAGCAGAAATGAAGATAAATACAAATCCTTGACCACTGGATTAGGAGTGCTGATTTTTTCAAGCATGTATTTCTTTCAAAATCAGAAACCCAACTTGAGAAACACCGCACTGTGTATATATAAAGTCCACACTGGTTCAAAGATGTGGAGGCATGACAATTACAATGGGAGCTGTCCTACATCATTTATTTGCACATTGGAGATAGTTCCTGTCTCAGAATGTAGGTCTCCCCTCTTGGTTATGGTGTTAGAAATTGAGAAATAAAAGACATTTCAATTCTGAAATCTGGACGGCTGTATGCTATATGGACGTTAAATCGCCTTGAAAGTTAAATGTATCTTCCATAGCCTATGGATACCCAAAAATAAAAAAAAAAAAAGACTTAGAAATTTGTATTTGAAGTCCTTCCATGATTTAATCTTTCCACTTGAGTCCACATGGGCACCTTCGACAGCAAATCTTGATTACACAATTGTTTTCATCAGCTGTGCTTTCTCTATGTCTGAAGACCTGATTTCCTTGTTCAAGAAGATGATACATAATACATCCCTTTATCAAATATTCCTATAGGCAATCTACAAAAACAAAGCATTTCTTACTCAAAGCGGTTTTAATATTCTGAGTTATAAAGATTGATTCAGTATGTTTCGTAATATCTAACAAAAAAAAAAAGGTAACTGAACAAAGAACTCTGCACATCTGGTAGCTGGTCAGGAAGAAGGAGTGATTTCCATGTGTATCAACCATATGGTTCTACACTTTTCATAGGAAAAGAACAGACACAGGCCTTGAATTGGTTTCTTTTGGAATATATTTAACAATGAAATTAGTTTTAGTCAAGAAATAAAGGCCAACAATTTATATAATTGTTTGCTTATCCAGCCTACCTTCAATACAAAAAAAATATTGGTTGACTTACAAAAAATATGTAATACAGCATAAAAATTAAGCAAAACTTCTTTTATAAAAACACTTTCTAAATCTGCTTTATGATGGAGAGTATTACCCAACAGAAACAGAGTGAATTACTTGATGGCACATTTAGGGAAACCTATCACACTATATAAAGAAATAAAGTTGTAGGTATATACTTCAGATTAAAGACCCAAATGTGGAAAACCTATTTAAGTTTATTCATTTATTTATTTAAAGAGAGAGCTTGAGTGAGTGAGTGAGAGAGAGAGAGAGAGAGAGAGAACGCATGCATACGTGTGAGTGGGGAAGGGGCAGAGAGAGGAGGCGAGAGAATCCCCACCAGGCTCCGTGCTGTCATGAACCATGAGATCATGACCTGAGCCAAAATCAAGAGCCAGACACTTAACCACCCAGGTGCCTCAATTAAAACGTATTTCTAATACAAAAAGATGCTGAGAGGTCATAAATATGAACTCAAAACCATACTGTAAAAACAATGTTACACTGAAAAACATCAACTATATCAGAGAAAAGCTTGAACATTTATATTCAAGAACTAATTAATGTACAGAAGATTCAAAGGACTCTAAAGAGAAAAATAGGGAAAAAATATATAAACAGGCAAATCAGAGAAAAAACAACCCAAATGTTTAATAAGTATGCAAGTTAATGTTCAATCTTACTAGCAATTTTAGAAATACGAATTTAAATAACACAGCACCTTATCCCAATAAGAGAGGCACAAATTAGAAAATACCAAAATTGGTGAGAGTGTGGGAAAATGAGAATCCACATAAACTGCTTTGATGGTATAGATGATGCCAAAATTCCGGAAAGCAAGCTGACAAAACTGTAGAAATGAAGGCTGTCAGAAGGCAAGAATGCAGAGATTTGCACTCACATCTGTAGGAGGTTATGTGAAGAGATGATCCTTAAACATGTCATAGTGGGAATTAATTGGTCCACTCTTAGGGGTGTTGATCAATTAAGAGCAATGAATGACTGCTATGGGATATGGGATATTAAGTTGCAGTCAGAAACAATGAAATAAAGACACACACGGCAACAGTGATAAACTATAAAAACACAGTGTTGAGTTATAAAGAGAAACAGAGTAAGATCTCTAACTCAATATTTTTACAGTTCATGAATACTCAAAATGCTATATTCTTGTTCAATATAGTACAAATGATGTAGTATTGGACTTAATCCAATCATTACAAGGCATGCATATGGCAAAGCAAAGATGAAAGTGGAGAAGGGTGGTCCAGGAAAAATTAAGTCAAACAAGAAAGGAGATCTGTGTGAATCCATTACGACAATGTGCTATGAACTAAATAATATGACTATAGTGATTATCTTGGTTTGGCAACCAATAAACCAGGTCTATAAGATCTGTTCAAGCTATGGTATACTGTTCAAGCTATAGAAATCATATGATTTCAGAAATAATGCTAAAAAAATAAACAGCAGAGTAAGGGTAATGTTTTATTAAAAATTTCCAAAGATAAGAATAATCAGGACAATCAAGATGAAGGGAAAATAGGAGAGGATCAAAGAAAGATAATGTTTGGACACATAAATGTTTATCATAAGGCACTAAACAACTACCATATTTGGAGTAGAAAGTCAACACTAAATTACCTAGTGACCAAAGCAAAGGGGAGAGTATGATAAATTTTAAGACCTGAATGTCTCTAAAGTATATTTTTGAAGTTATTCTTTATCATAGGGAATATAGTCAATGATATTGTAACAGCCTTGTATAGGGACAGATGGCAGCAAGCATAGCACAGCATATACAGAAATTGAATCACTACGCTGTACATCTGAAGATAATGCGACATTGTGTGTCAACTATACTCAAATAAAAAAATTATTATTAAAAAATAAAGGTACTCCTTACATCAAGTACATCTTTCTCTGGCAATGAGGTCTGAGAAAAAAATCTCTTCTGTGTTTTCATAAAATGAGATACAGGTGTCCAAAGAGCAGCATGACAGTAAACACAGTAAATGCAAGTACAGTTCAGTATAAGCTATTCTTTGGGACTAACACGATGTGGTACGGATACACAGTTCTATGCTCTTGTATCTTCATGCAGATGTACCCTTTTTATTATCTAGAAGACTATGTGAACTATAACTTTCATTGGAACAAAAGAAATTAAAAAGAGAATTCCTATGTTTGCTATTTTTGAAGGTCTACCATGTGCTTGACACCGGCCTTGCTGCGTTACCATGTTAGTGTAATCAGAAGCCTCGAGTCAGAGTAATCTTAGTGGGAAAAAACATAGATCTGCATTTGATTCCAAAGATATGGGAATTTTAATTTTAAAGATGTTAAGTATTCTCTTGGAAAATTAACCAGAGAGAGTTCTATCTAAACCACTAGATCAACTTCCATCCTTAAGACCACAAACTTGCTCTATGTTTTCCTTTTACAGGAACTGTGTCTTTACCACTGCGAACGAAAAAATGAAACTAATGGGCTCTACTGCTAATTATTTCAGAACTAAAATATGGAGCAAATGACATTATAAAAATATGCTTGTCAAGGCTGAAAATGAAAATTATGAATATCTACTTGTAAAGAATTGTTAGTTTAGAAAAGATGAACCGAGTTTTTTTTAAAGACTGAAATGGAAACACCAAAACGGCTAAGCAGAGGTTTCAAATGAGGCAGAGTTCATGCACTTTATGTTATGACA
This sequence comes from Panthera uncia, assembly GCF_023721935.1. Lineage (NCBI taxonomy): Eukaryota > Metazoa > Chordata > Mammalia > Carnivora > Felidae > Panthera > Panthera uncia. Next base: position 83,915,744 of record NC_064816.1, read on the forward strand.
ACAAGAAAAACAAATAATATTCATGTAGAACAAACCTCATGCTTTCAGTACATGTATATAAAGACAAAATCGTAAACTTATGGCTGTCATTGATCCCCCAGGCTTCCTGTCATGGGTTACCATTGGGAAGGTCAAGAAAATATGGGTCATCTAGCAAACAAGATAGAATAAGGATGAAATTTCACATCATATTTCTCTCAGTTTTGATGACATAATAAATGTGCAACATCAAGAGATGTAACTTGTATACTCCATTTTTCTTTGTTCTGTTTTTACAAGAGAAGCTGTCTCCACAATGTGCTGAATCATCAATAAAATTATGTTTTACTTAAAGCTGTACAAATTCTGTGTGGATGCAGCAAACTCTGGAAGGGACTGCTGGCGGATAAGGTAACCATGCCTCTTAGATTTCTCAGCAGTAATTAGATGACTCTGATGAATTTGTCCTACTCAGTAGGTGGTCTGAAAGCAGAGTTCAAAGTGACAACTTGTGCCATCCAGTTAACAAACAGAATTGAGAGAGTGGGGTGAAACTGAAGTCTTGGGGTTTTGATGTCAACTTACATTCTCTCTTGGATTTTTTATAATAAACATGAACATGTGCATCTGTGCATTTAAGCAGTCTGCACAATACATATAATCAGCTATTTTAAAGTGAGAGACTTTATTTTTAAGACACATAAGCACACACACAAAATATTTTCCCTTAAATAAAGAATCTACAATGGAAAGATCAATGAGGATTAAGGGGAAAATGAAACTTCCATGCTTACCAAAGAATAGATTGTGATGCTGATCTTATGGGCCAGCAACTTTCTTGCCTGCCTTTTATCACTTTGGAGAATATTTTATATGTTTTGGGATTGCCCCCCCCCCCCACCAGTTTCTTCACTTGGAATTTACGTACATTTATTCAATTTCTTCGTGGAACTCTACCTTGTTTACAGTGTCTTTGGGATACACATTGGTTTTATCAGTAAAGGTCTAATGAACAAAGTCTGAAACAACACACTCCAAGAAACTATTCATATTGTTTGGTTTTAATGAAAACTCATTCCAATGACATTATAGTGCTCAGCACAAAATGGTGGCTTAGTTATTCGTGAAAATATTTTTTTCTCCAAAATACAGAGATATTTTTCAGAATAATACTTATTTAATAAAGCTTCGCTCTACCTCAAATCAGAGGCCAAAAAACTTCCTGTAAAGAGCTATATAGTAAAGGTTTTTGGGCTTTGTAGGTCATATGGTCTCTGTTATAAGTACTCAACTTTGTGGTTATAGGATGGAAACATCCATAGATTCTAGGTAAACACATGGGTGTGGCAGTTTTCAAATAAAATTTTATTTACAGAAGAGGTGGGAGACCAGATTTGGTCTCCAGACTGTAGTCTGCCAAACTTCTGCTTTAAATCGTCGTCAGGTTCAAAGACATACTCTATCTTCAGGTTAAAATCATATACTCCAAACTTACAACATTCAAAGTGAGTAATGTGTTAAGGTAAAAAGTTATTTACTTATGTTACGAGTAGCTTGAACAAACTAAGGTTTTCTTTATCATGATTACTGAGAAGTACACATACTGAATAAACATTTAAAACTAAGCAATAAATACATAAGTAAATTTTCCCTCCTTTACTTAGTTTTAATATGTAGTGTTTGTGCATTCTAGAGAAAGAGAAATGTACAGAGAAATACTTCACTTGTCCAACCAGTGTCATAACAAGTATGAATTGCTTTCCTTTGGAATGTTACTCATGATGAATTTTTGCATTTTGGGAGCTTATAAATTCAAGTATATGGAACTGAGAATTCATAAACTAGCGTGTATTATTTCCAGTGCTTTAGTTATAACAGTTTTGTCCTCTGAAATTACAAAAATATAATTTATATATCCTTATACATATAAAGAAGATTTGAACTGATATTCCAAACTTAAATAATTATGGAATGAATTTGGAACAGCTAAACTTGGATTTTGTGGACGAAATTATCTTCCTTATCCACATACATAAAATCTTTATTTTCTTTTTTCCCCCTTCAGAAAATGAATGGTTTTTCTTTCTCTTCCTTCTTGAAACTCACTCCTTAACTTTTGTTTATATTGTCTCCCACAAGCTCTTTATCTTGCTTCATCAATTAGCTGCACATTTTCTTCTTTATGGCTTCTTCCCTTCAACCTATAAACATGACTAAGTCACATTTTTTCTTAAGTCAAAAAAACCTGGAAGTTCTCTCTACTCTTGTCTCTCTCTGTTGACCTCTTTCTCACTCAAACCTTTAGGTAAAATACACGGCACTAGCTGTTTCTAATTCCCCACAGCCTCATTCATCAGCTAACCTATTGTTAGATGGCTCCTAGCTTAACCATTCCACTGAGCACATTCTCACTGGACACTAGGTACTTATGTTCTGAAAATTTCAAAGTTTTCACTTTGTCTTATAGAATTTGTCTTCTAATTTTTCCTGGGATGTGGGTTTTCGCCTTGCTTCTAGGCTTTGCTCAAAATCACTTCTTATTTAGTCATTCTCCAAGGTAACCTACACAGTTGGAGGTACCATGACATTGTGACTAAGGGTCTAGAATTGAAAATAGAGTATCTGGTCTGAAACTCAAACTCATTTCACAGGCTATGCAATACTGTGAAAGTAACTCAATCTCTTTGTGCTTCAGTTTCTTTATTAATTGGGGACAACAATACCAGGTATTTCATAAGACTCTTGCAAGGATTAAAAGTATTAAAATATGTAAAATTCATAGAACAGTGCCAGGCACACCGTAAGTGATATTGAAGAATGACTGCTGCTATATTATTCTTACTTTTATTACCTCCATGAATTTAATTACTACCTCTTTGCTGATGTCTCTCACATCTCTTACCATTCCAAATCTTTCCTTTGAATTCTATATTCCTGAACATACATACACCACAGGAAAGCTCTACCTAAATGCTTTACCGAAGACCTCGGTTCAACATGGCCAAAAATGAATTCAACATCTTCTAAACTTTCTATTCCTCCCTGTGTTCTTTAAATCATTGTTATTGCACCATCTACTACCAAAACACCCAAAGAACATGTCAATCATTATGACTGCTTCTCTTGTATCTCACAAATTAAAAGCACAGCGTGTTCTCTTATAAAAATGAAAAGCCTTTTTTTTTTTTTTTTTTATTTCCATTCCTACTACCATTGTTCAGTTCTGGTCAAAAGTCTTCCATGTGACTACTGAAATACCTTCTTAAACAGTCTTCGTGACACCCACTTATCCTCAAAGCTTACAAACAAGATTCAAGAGTAATGTGTCTAAAAGGTTGTCTAAGGGGTTCTCATTGGCTTATAAATAAAGTGAAATGGTTCCTTGATCTGTGTACTCATTTGTGTATCCTCATTTCCAGCCACAGATCTACACATACCACATTGTTTCTCATCCCCATCACATATGCTCATCCTATTCTCTCTGGTAGTTAACTTCAACTCATCCATTAAGACCTAGCTCACATGTCACCTCTGCCTTGAATATTTTCCTGATTGTCTATCATGCAGCCTCCACAGCCAACCTGTTGGTTGACAGTTTTTCTTTTCTCGTAGTTTCTTTTTTTTAATGTTTATTTTATGATTTTGAGAGCGAGCAAGCGAGCAAGCAGGGGAGGAGCAGAGAGCAAGAGGGAGACACAGACTCTGAAACAGGCTCCAGGCTCTGGGCTATCAGCACAGAGCCTGATGTGGGTCTTGAAGTCACAAACTGTGAGATCATGACCTGAGCCAAAGTCAGACACTTAACCGACAGCCACCCAGGTACCCCATCTTTTCTCATATTCCAACATAACTTTTATTATATTTTTTATATATACAATATATTCAACAATATAATTATCAGTTTACATTCTTGTATTCACTTTAAGACTACAGGCTTCTAAAGGGCTAAGGCCTTTATTCATTACCAATTAAGGTATCCTCTGTGTATTTTTTATTTAAAATTGTTTTTCAATGTTTTATTTTATTAAAATTTTTTTTAACATCTATTTATTTTTGAGAGCCAGAGAGAGACAAAGCATGACTGGGGAGGGGCAGAGAGAGAGGGAGACACAGAGTCTGAAGCAGGCTCCAGGCTCTGAGCTGTCAGCACAGAGCCTGATGTTGGGCTCGAACCCACAAACTGTGAGATCACGACCTGAGCTGAAATTGTACACTCAACCGACTAAGCCACCCAGGCACCCTTTCTCTGAGTATTTATTGAGCTCAAAACACTAATTGCAGACACTTTAAACAGAGAGGAGACCAGAAAGTTGAAAAAGTATTCATTCCACCTGAGAAGTTACATAGCCTTCAGGATTCTGAATAATAACAGAGGGCATGTAAAAATCCCATTGCTATCATGTGTATGAGGCAGCCACATGTACGTTATTTGACCTTGAATATAAAGGCACACTGAGAGTTAATGCTGCATCACATAATATGAAGGTTTATGTCCCTAACACCTCAATGATTACCAGCTTCTGTCTTTCTCCCCACTTCCACATACTATATTCTTAATACAATAACTAAAACAATCATTTTAAAACCAAATTTTGATCATGTCATGGCTCCACTGCAAACGACCCAATGGCTATCTATCTAATTCAGAGCAAACACCACAGCCTTTAATAAGAGCCTAAAAGCCCTGCATGAGCGGGCCCTTTACCTTACTTTTTGACTCATAGTGTCTTATTCTCCCTACTGCTCATTTCTCTCTGGCCACACTGCCCTTCAGTCTGATGTTCCTTGAATATATCAGGTGCACCACATCTCAAGGGCCTTTACACTTACTGTTCCTACTGTCTAGAAAGTTCTTCTTCAACACTGACATATGGCCTACTACCTCAGTTCTTTCAAGTCCTTTTTCAAATGTCACTTAGTGAACTTCTTAGTAAGACTTTCTATGAACACCCTTTTAAAATTGCAACCTCCCCCTGCAGGTAATCTCTCTTGTATTTGTCTTCTTATCATCATCTGATACATTAAATATGGTTCTTATTTAGTTGTATTATTATTATTTTCATGATTCTCATTATCTTCCTCTGTTCTTCAGAATACCCATTCTATGAAAACAAGACATATTGGGTACTCTTTAGATAAATTGCAAAATAATTAATGAGGCATTATTTTAGTCAAAAACCTAAGAAAATTAAGTGGAATGCTCTAGGTTTTCTATCTACATTGCTCAAATGATTGAGGACTCTTATTTTGATATAGTCCTTCTACCAACAGGCATAGAGTAGAAGCCTTGAAGGGCAATTGACAATGAAAATACACTGATGCATATATTGTATAATAAGGATTCTCGGTATCCTTAATATATATATAAATAACATATATTATAAAAATATATTTATAATATATAAAATATATTTATATTTATATATTTTGTTATATATTTTATAAAATAAAATTTTCATAAATTTCATATATTTCACATAAAACAGAAGAGCGTCGTGTGCACATGT